>NC_035433.2:50157064-50457064 GCF_002127325.2 Helianthus annuus | reverse complement strand
GTTCATAATTGTATTTTCTTTGAAAATGTAAATAAAATTGTGTGCTATAAAATTGTGCCTTTTTATAAAACTTAAAATAACATTGTGTAATAATAACTTAACTAGTTGTACATGTGAAATAACATTATGTGTTATAAAATAATAGGATTTATAAAAAAAATAAATAAAAAACAACATTTTCAAAGACTTTTTTATTAATGTTTCTAAGTGAACTCGAGTTAGTTCACATGTTAAACAAAGTGTTTCAACTTTCAAGTGAAACATAGTTGTCCATTGTAAAAATGAGGATAATTAGTTAACTGAAGAACACGAGTGAATAATTAGAAAAAGTGAATCAGAAGCAGGAACAAGCAAATTGGGTGTAAACATGAGGATATCGACAATAAACTTGACATGCACAAGGATACCAAGAATGTGAGTAACTATTTGTGTGTGATTAATTCTTCGGTTTATTTTCACAAACAACTCATCGTGCCCACTACACCATAGCTAGTTTAGTTAGGGATTAGACCGTTAGTACCAAAATACATAGATCGTGCTATAGGAGATTCGTAGAATAAATATAAGTTATGTCTATGTGATCGATTGAAATTTCCATCAAACATTTATAAGGTATGTTTATGTAGCGAGATTGAAATTTCTATCAAACGTCAAGTTTACAATTTCATAACCTTGCTCAAATCCTGAAGTGATGTTTGTTTCTCATATTTGCAATTCGATCTTGTTTACTTGAGTTCTTGCTTCTTAATTTTCTTGCTTAATTTAGTTAATAGAAGAGAAAAAAAAATTATATCCAAACAATATGCCTACTACTAATCACCTGATCTTTATGGATATGATACCACATGCCCTACCTATCTAGGTTATTTAGATTTTTGTTTAACTTGACGACAGTCATCGTATCAAAAGCAACCAATTTGATAACTGATAGATGTATCTATGTGAAACACACAATTCATAAATAAGTCATCCTAAATGTGTCTATACACAGACAATAATCTTATCACATACGATCAATATAAAAGATATGCTACAAAACAAGGTTCAACATGAGACATATTGGACAAGAGAATGCAATTAGTAGATATGTGTATTAACAAATAGAGGTGCAGTTATATCCTGGAAATCTTCCAAATAGAGGTACATTATGAAATATAACTTTATCGCAATATGGAGAAAATTTGGAATGATTACGTTAATTTATAATAGACAGGTGTCGGCCCTATGTATACATTGTGATAGTCGATCGTCAATTGACAGGACTCATGGCACGGTGTATAATGGCTAGTGAAGGTACATATGTTTGACGTAGACATGAATTTAGTTTTCAATATAGATTTAATCAAAACCAGGTAGTTAGATGAGTTTCGGATCTATTATAGACTTCATTAATTCACTTTCCCGTATGTATAGAACTGTGGGCATCATGAGAATTGTGAAGTCAAAAGACTTTTTCCAAAAGTCTTGGGATTCATACTGGTATGTAACATCAAATTGTAGATAAGGTTTTGTCATGAGTCAGTTTTATAAACGGTGCTTGTTGTTACACATGGTTATTTAATGTGATGTTGCTTTCTTGAACTAAGAATTTGTACATATTTATCTATCGCATCTGTCATATCTTTTATCTAATTATGTGGAGCAAAAATGTTGATGAAATAGTATAATTAAGCGTGACATTAGTGTAAGAAAATAGAAAAATTCTGACCATAAATTTTATCTACCTATGACCAACGTACCTAACAATGTGTCGAAGAGAACTTAAATCCATCATTTAAAACTATTTCTCTCAAAATTTTATAAGATTTTCAGTGGCGAAGCGAAACGGCAACGATAGTAGCAACAGTGGCACGGACCCAAGATTTATAATCTAGGGGGTGGGGGGGGGGGGTGTTCGGGGGGCTTAACCGAACTTGTAGGTGGGACGATGGGGATTTTTACCTAAAAGTTACAATATTTTTTATTTTTATTTTTAAATTTTTATTTATTTATTTTTTTTTTTTGTGAGGGAGAAAGGTGTCACAGAGTAGGTCCGCCACTAAGTAGTAGCCGAGTCATCGGTGGCCATATTGACCAGCAATAAGAGGTGGGTAGGGTTTGATATAACAAATGCATGAGTTATAGAATTGCAATAAATTAGTGAAGTATGTGTAGTTTTGCAATAAATTCCCCTTAAATTTTTTAATGTAAAATTGTCATTTGAACTTTAATACGCGTAAGCTTGAAAATAGAGTGGGTCTTTTCTAATTTTGTTGATAGTTGGAATATAATTTTTTTGGATTTTTAAATATATTTAATGGCATATTTGTATACCATCCTTGGTTGTTATTGATAGTTGGAATATAATTCTTTTGGATTTTTTAATATATTTAATGGCATATCTGTATACCATCCTTGATTTTTAGCATGACATATGCATATTTACTGAGAATGACATCATAAATTCATGATTCATTTATTTCTGTCTGGGAACCACCGAATTAAAATCAACGTCTCATCTCTATAATTGTGTTTATCTAAAAATAAATATTCAAAAGTATATTCTTCTTCAGGTTAAATATTAAAAATACTAGTGGGGTGCCCGCATGATGCGGCGGGAGCACAACACCGATTGTCTAAGTAGTTCTCTTAACAAATATAACTTAGTTATTGTGATGGACCGATCGCTATTACTCTTAATATATTAGATTATTGTTATGTGGTTAGATTCTAATTACTTTTAATAAAAGGTCTTTCTAATCTATGTTTCATCTCAAAAGTAAGGTTCTCGCAACAAAAACATATAAAGTTTTAAAACATTAATTAGCTTACACAACTTTTAGTTTTACTCTTAAATTTGCACATCTTCTAATTTTACTCTTAAGAAAGAATACTTTTAGATTTTTTTTTTAACTAACTTACACTCCATTTAATTTTACTTTTAAATCTACACATTTAGGGTGGACGGTATGGTAGTGGTGAGTGAGGCGGGGATGGCACTTTGCCGCGTGGGAAACCATTGCCAGCCCTTGTTCGGTGAGTGGGGAGTGTCCAAGTCGGTGTATACTCACCAAGTGAGAAACCGAGAGAGAAGAGAAGTGATGTAGGAGAGAGAGGGTTAATGGTGGGTTCCAACCCCTTTCAACCAATCACAATTTTTTTTTAAATTGTTTATCACTCTCTATATGTTTATGTTTGACCCTAAACAAAAAATAAATAAATTACCAGTCACTATCAGGTAAGTGGCATAAAAATATCCATATTGAACAACTCACACACATATTCTCTGTTTCTGAATCTTGAAAGTACAATGAGGAGTGCATGCATGAAGGCAAATCAAATAACAACTTGAATATTAAGGCATCAAATAGAGTTGCATATGTAGTAAATGTGTTGCTCCCTCATTAAACATTTTTTGTGTATATGCTTCAACAAGTTTTTTGGGCCTTGTTTACACTTGTTCTCAGTAGAGATATAACTTGAGCTGGTTCTAGAGCTCCAAATACCACTTGTAGCTGCATCAATAGTAGAAGGCCTTAAACCTCCATTAACCTGCATCCCAGTAAAACATAATTTCATGAAATATAAGTTTGCTCACAAGATATAAATAAACGTACAAGTATGAACAGTGGCGGAACTAGAAGAAATATTTAGGGGTATCCCAAATTTTTTTACGATACATTTATAGAACAAAATTTTTTTTACCTGCATTACGGAGCGGGGCTGATCCTGAAAATTCAAGTGCCCTGGGTGAGCCAAAAAAAGGCCCTTAGGCCTTACCGAATTAAATTTTATAAACTAGTTTTTTTTTAAGTTATTAGTATTTAAGTAAACGAATCAATATTGAACATATCACATTTGGGGTAGGCTTTATGAATTAATATTAGCAATAAGTTTTTAGATATTAGATTGAGCTAGGTTTATTTTTAATTTTTAGATCGAAATTAAACAATTCAAGAACTCAAGAAGAAAAGAAATAAAGAATACTCACAACTCACAATCACAATTAGCACAACAATCTAATACACTATTGGGTTATTATTTGGTTAGTTGGGCTAATTACTATTGGGCTATCATTTGTTTTTTGGGCTAATATAATCAGTATTATTTGGGCTTGATTTCAGTTTGTAAATTTTTTTTTCAGAGGTGTCCTAGTACTTGTTGAGGGGTGTCCTTAGTATAAAAATCGAAAAAAAAAATAAAATTTTACACTACCGGAAAAAAGTTGAGCCGTAGCCCGTGCTACGCCCCAACTTACATTAGGTCCGCCCCTGAGTATGAATATGTTCACGCATTAAATTACAATAAAGGTTGTAGGTATGAAATAACTAACCTCTACATCAAGTGTTGGGTACTTCTCTCTCAACGTGCGTACCTAAAACCAAATTGAGAAATAACAAAAATCAATTAAGAAACTCAAATCGGGAATTTAGAAAATTTCCCTTAAGCACAGCTCGTGTACCTTGTTCATCATATCAGGCATGAACTTCTGCCCACCAAATAAGGTTCCATAGTCATAACAAGAACCATTTCAACAGGATGTTCACCTTCAAGCTATGAACACATAGAAGAAAATTATTAATCTACTGATAAAAGGGGTTCTTTTACTGTTTGAACCATCTGTGCAAAAGCTATAACGAGAAAAATAATTTAAGAACAGATAATAGATAAGATACCGGTGGAAACACTTCTTCAATGGGTGTTCCTGGCTTTAACGCCACACCAGGTCGCATTCCCTTGGACTTGATTCGTTAAACAAGTTCAAGCCAGTTATCTGACAACAAGTAACATGTTTGAATAAAATTAGAACACAAATCACCAAAAAATGAACAGTGAAAATGCAATTTATGCAAATAACATATATATCCCACCTTTTGACACCTCAACGTGAAATGTGAAACCGGAAGCACCAGCTTTTCAAGTCCCCAAATGATGGGTTATTATTGTTGGTCGGTTACGAACAACTCCTCATTCAATCAATTCGTTTATAACTCTTTGAATTCCATTTATTATTTTTAACTTGAAGACTTCTAATTGACTCTATTCGTCGGTTTCATTTTGAATTACTTCTCTTTGAATTCCATTTTATATTTTTAACTTGAAGACTTCTAATTTACCTCTATTTCATTATTCATTAAACTATTTTATTATTAATTTAATATTGATATAAAAAGACTATCTTGCCCCTTACGAACTTAGTTAAGTTATTGTACCATATGCATAAAATGTTGTAATTACTTAAATTTGGTGGGAATCCTTGAGTTAAAAAGGAGTTTTATCATTTTACTTTCATAAAATTGATATTAAAATGGCCAATATAGCCATCTTCTGTGACAACCGGTAATTAACGGCTTCTAATTACGCGATTAACAAACGTTTAAGGCGATAATAAGTAGTTTTTAAGGCACGAATTAACTTAATTAGGCTCTTGGGATGCGTAGGAACATTTATTCGACTATACAGTGCGCGTATGGTGATTTACGGGGAATCTGCTGAATACTACGCGGCAACGAATTGATGACGTACAAAATACTGACAACGCCGACAAATACGAAGTTTATACGTATAATTTAAAGTTATGTATTTCATTTTTCGAAAACCTCATGCTTTCGAACGGCACAAAACGCAAACGTGAACGAAAGACGCGGAAACAATGGCGCACCGACAATCAACGACGAAACGAAAGCACCAGACTCGAGTTATGTCTCGATATTAATATATTACGATATATTTAGCTCCGTAATCAAATTTTAATTTTCACAGTTGAAACCGAATCGAAAAACGGACTAAAACGACAACAACGCAATTTTCGTGATTAATACCGTAATCAACGAACGGGCGCGCAAACGTCTACCAATACCAGTTCACGAACATTTAACCCGAAATTATAAATTACGACGTTACGAAGAGTTCGGGTTTTGATAACGGGTCTCGTAGGAATTACGAGCCACTTAAACACGAGATTGGGCTTGTGGGCCTGGGCCCAAGCCCAAGCCCACTTGAAACAATACTTAACCCTACCTATAAAAGACTAGTTATAGCCTAATACCTCATCTTGAAAATACTGAACCAAACCTACACGCACACAACCTGATTAGTTTCCTTCTTCTCCTTCACTCCTTGTTCTTGAAAACCCTAATCTAAAAACAACACAGAACTTTGATCTCTACCCTCTACATCTTGGTTCTATAGCAAATACACATACAAAACAACCTCATCTACAAAGCATACACACTCAAAACCCACAATTAGACCCCTCCACCCCCTCGATCGACAAAACAAACCACCACCACCACTGTCCGGTGGTGGTGTGGCGACGAAGATCAGAAGAGGCGAGATAGAGAGAGATAGACTGGAGAGAAGGAGAGAGAGAGCGATAGAGATTTGGAGCGGCGCCGCCGCTCACGGCGGCAGCAGTGGAGGAGACGGCGGTGGTGCCATTTTATTCCGACGAAAGTCACCAGTAAACCCTCCTGCTCTCTTCCATTTGAAATTTCTCATATGTCAAGCGTGAATCGAAAGAGAATTGATTTTTTTTATTTTTCTTTTCCGATGCTGAAGACGATTATGGCGGTGACGGAGCCGGGGATCAGATTCGAGCACCGGCGATGACGATGATGGCGGTGACGATTATATATATATATATTTTTTTGTTTTTGACTCGGATTATAATGAATCCAGATTCGTCTGAATGTTTGGTTTTGAATTGTTCGGGTTTTGTTCCAGAATTGGTTCAGTCTCGGCTCGGTCTAGTCCGGTTCACGATTCACATTGGTCTCTACTCAGATTTGTTTGGTGTTCGGGTCAAGAACTGGTCCAACTCGGTTGACCCGGTCAAACCGAGTCAACTCGGTCAACGACGGTCAAACAGGTCAACAACAGTCAACGAAGGACCCGGTAAAGTTGTTAGCGTAGCGAAGTGGCTTACATTAGACTTTTAGTTAGTTTACGCGACCGAGCTCGACCCGATTCGACTAATTATTAGTTTAGTTTTGATACTTTGATGAAAACTATATATTGTGACTACCTTGCGTTGAATTATCGTTGAATTTTGAAAATATACGATAACTTTTATTGTCGGGTTATTCTAAAAACAGAGGAAACTCTGTCCGACTTTCATAAAAATCCGAAACACGACATGTATTTATAGTTTCAAAAACGACACTTAATGGAGTTCGAGTTTATTTATTTATTTATTTAAATAAATATAATATATATTTATTTGACGACGATCTACGGTTTACCAAAACGAGGTATAAGTTAACGAAACCCAACACATATTTAGATAAATAAAATTATCTATACTTATTCAAATATTGAAAATCCGATCGACTTTATAACATAAATATAATAGTTTATATTTATTTCAAATATCGCGAATCCGAATACTTACTTCACGCATCAACCTTAAACGCTTTTGGTGAACTATATATATACTTGTTATACTTATTTCAAGCGTCGACGACTCGAATATTTTCTAGTATTTTTATAACAATAGTATATTTGTTTGCGTTCGTTACAAAACATCAAGTTTTCGAATAGATGTATATGTATATATGTTTATTTATTTCCATCCTACGAAAACTACAACGGTATATTACCGTATCATATACGACACAACAAGACGCACCCTTACCCGTATACGTATTTCTATTCGCGTCAACTAACACGACTTTGTAAAAATATTTATGTTTATATATAAATTTAGATATTCTAAATCACACAAAAACTAAGTCGATCTCGAGACTTAGTATTTGTCCCGCTTAAATGGGATCAAATAACCATAAATTGGTTATTTCAAAACCAAGACGATAACACTATACTAGAATCGTTTAGATAACGATTCGGTAGAGCTCGGACACGTAGTTTAACTACGTCTTTAAACTAGAAACTGATAAGTTATTCCCTGTTAGGAATACTATAGATGCACGCTAGCTACATCACATTCGTGGAATGACATCACGGAATCACGTTAAGCTAGCTTTGCACAGGAACATCCAGGTGAGTTCATAACCCCCACCTTTTCTAGTTTTACATTTTTACAAATGTTTTCGGGGGTGGAAAGACATGCAAGTTTTTGCAAAAACAAACAACTTTTCGATGAACGAAAACTCATACTTTTAAATCGTTTTACGAATGGATTTCAAGGAACTTAAACGGTTTACGAACGCTTTATACTAAACATACCGGTTTTACAAAACACACGCGTATCTACGAAACGTGCATGATTTTCATGTCTAGAGACGGGAATGTCCTAGCTACAACAACGAGACTGGGTTTGTCTGCGTACGCAAAACGAGACCACCCAGTGAGTTCATGTTCCCCTTTTCTTTTAAACGTTTTCGGTTTTATAACTCTCGGGGGAAATACATGTTACTATGGTATGGTTAAGCAACAAAATGAATTAGTAGATCACGTGCGAATAGGCTGATACTTAAAGCACCATTAATCTTGTTTAAGACCACGGAACAAAGGGGGTAGATCTATCGGGTACAGGGCGAGCCCCACTCACGAGTCCTTGTGTGACCACATGGAGTTTCCTTTGTTACCCTCGCCGGGTGGACCGGTACTAAATCGCTTACGGGTTGGTGGCTTCCTATGTCGGCACACATATTAATGTCCTAGCTACACATTAATGATCAACATATTCATTTACGCTTTACATATCGGATTTCGACAGCTAAACTTTCAAATGTCTTTAAGATTCATTTGACACAAACTCACAAATACATGGATTTACAAACATTGGTAACATTTTCAACTTATGTACAAGTAAGAGGACGAGTTGGTCCTACTTACAAAGACTCTCATGGGCTAGACTCAAAACTTTCATATATCATGTCAAGAAAATAATTTTACTATATTTTCTCAACAACTTTGAAACCGGTTATCAAAAAGATTTATTTTAAATCTTTTCAAAACAAACTATGAACTCGCTCAACTTTATGTTGACTTTTTCGCATGTTCTTTCTCAGGTAGCATTATCAAAACTATGGAACGGTTGGAATAGGAGAACCCATGGAAATTCGAGTACCTAGCAGGCGTTCACTGTTTAGAAGTCTTAACCTTTGGCTTCCGCTGTGCAATGAAGATACCGGTCCAGTCACACCAAGCTCTGATATTTCGGGGTGTGACAGATTGGTATCAGAGCTATAGGTTTCAGCGAATTAGGTTCTTGTAGAGATACCTAGGCTTTAACCTCACTTTCCCTCTGGGTACTTAGATTTTTAAGACTTGAACATATATAGAACGCCTAGGACTTGAATATGGGTTCCAACCGTTGCCGAAACAATGAGAGAACATTTTGGTCTACACATACGTTAGTGTTGTGTTGGATACACGGTACATGAAACGATTACATATAGTAAGCAAAACCTTGAGAGTTTTGGATAACATGCATTTAGGACCTTTGGAAAACTTACGTCGAAACTCATTAGAGGTCCTCACTTAGAAACTGCGACTATTAACTCGGGCAAACGCCATTATATTATGTCGTCTATGCTATCTTACTTACCCGAGCAGGTAACCTACGCGGAACGAAACGCCATTGCACATGAATACATGAAAACTCAAATTATACGTTAACGGATGTCGGAGCACATCACATTCTACATAGAACGAAACGCTAATGCGCAACTATACATGAAACTTGAACTATACGTCAGCGGACGTCGAAGTACATCACACACGACTTTCGAGGCAAGGCCTTTGGAAAACATGATTGAGCATGACAACAACGATGCTAACCCCGTCAGTGGGAGAACTACTGATCGAAAGCGGCAAATTGGCAAGTGATCCTGCAAACGACACGAATCACACTAAGGTACGCTTAAACAAGATTTCATAACGATCGATGCTTAGTCTAAAGAGACTCACAATTGTTGGCGCTGCAAAAGAAGTCACACATCTTCGCATTTCCCCTACTTCGTTATGGCGAATTACGCTATGTTCGACATTCCATGGTAATGTCATGTAACAACCGGTCATCACACGAAATTCCAGGTAAGTTCCTTAAATTTCTTTTATTGAAATTCCGACTTTTGCATCTAGTGAGTAGATTTTTTCATTTCTACTCCCCCTAATGGCCATTGCATCACGAAGACTTTATTTCATGATAATGAACACTTAATTGCTTCATTCTTGGCAAATTCTTACGCTACACATGCATTGTTTGCTACGCATGTGGTTTCACTTCGAATGGTTGTTTTGTCAACATCTCATATATTATTTCCCTATACTAAATCTTCGCATTGTATTCTAGACGACCCGTATTATTGCAAAATGTTGACTCTTTGGTATCGAGTCAACGGATTTCTTGGAAAACTCATTTTCTTTCGAGTGGTATACATGGTTTTTGTTGTAACCATGTCGAAACTTTTCTTATCGAGATACGAATTCATTGTTTGATTTTATTTCAGCCAAGTTCAATTGATTGAACTTGCTCGTAATATATATTCGATTCAAAATTCCATATGATGGATTGAGGCCATCATATTCGAAATAATCCCAACAAGCGCTTCATTTGCTTTGAACCATAACATGCTTGTTTGGTCTTCGACTTCATTGAATCGTTTTCTTTGATCACGATCACCTTGTGGTGGTGTTTTCACAAGTTTGAAGCTTGCGCTAATCTCGCTGCTCACCTCATGTACGGATTTAATTATTTATTTATTTGTTTATTGACATTAAATCCGCTTTGTTGATTTATCATATTAAAGCAATCTTAACACAATCGTGTGTTAGGGTAATGGTACACAAATTTATGTCATATTTAGGTGTACCTCTTAACGATTCTTTCAGCATCGATAGAACATTTTGTGATATTTATTGCTCTTTCATTTTCGATCGAAAAACATTATTTATTTGTTTCGTTTTCAATTGAAAATCCTATGAGAATTGTTTGAAACAGACATTCAGATTTACTTCATTGAATCTCTCACTTGATTTCAAAACAAGGTGATGTTTGTTCAGTCACCACTATTATTGAATTATTTCGATCACTACGACACCTTGTGGGGTCGGTATAAACTTGTAGCTTGGGCTAATCATGATCGAGCGTTTCATGCAAAACACGGTGATACTTGTTCAATCACCGCTATTATCGAATTATTTCATTCACTACGACACCTTGTGGCGTCGGTATAAACTTGTAGCCTTTGCTAATCGTAATCGATTGTTTCATGCAAAACCACATATGCTTTTCGATTGACACATCATTTAAATAGTCCTAATGCAATTATGTATTAAGACGATGATACACCAGGTTCGGTTGTATTTCATTTCGGTGTATCCTTGCAACACGTTGATTTTATTCATTTAATGGTTCAAGAGTTGATAAATCATTTTTACGATTCTACTTATTTGAGTTTGTTGAATTCGAGTTTCACTTATACAACAACCAACGCTAGATTCCGTTGGTATTATATTATGTTGTTTCAAAAATTGATTGCAGTTTGTGAACGTTCATTTGGAATTCCATTAGTTGAATTTCCTCTTTTGTTGAACCTAGTAAACCTAGTCACATTGGTGATAATATCACAACATCCCGTTCACTTGACATCGATTTCTAAAACAAACTCAGTTGAACCGTTGAATTCTTATTGATGCAAAATGTCCTTACATTCACGTAATCTGAATAAGTCTTGGTTCGATTACATGGTTTTCCACTTTGATACTATTCGGACTTACCTAGGAACGACACAACTCTGAGGAGATAACATAGATTAAATTTCGAGGACGAAATTTCTGTAACAGGGGGAGAATGTGACAACCGGTAATTAACGGCTTCTAATTACGCGATTAACAAACGTTTAAGGCGATAATAAGTAGTTTTTAAGGCACGAATTAACTTAATTAGGCTCTTGGGATGCCTAGGAACATTTATTCGACTATACAGTGCGCGTATGGTGATTTACGGGGAATCTGCTGAATACTACGCGGCAACGAATTGATGACGTACAAAATACTGACAACGCCGACAATTACGAAGTTTATACGTATAATTTAAAGTTATGTATTTCATTTTTCGAAAACCTCATGCTTTCGAACGGCACAAAACGCAAACGTGAACGAAAGACGCGGAAACAATGGCGCACCGACAATCAACGACGAAACGAAAGCACCAGACTCGAGTTATGTCTCGATATTAATATATTACGATATATTTAGCTCCGTAATCAAATTTTAATTTTCACAGTTGAAACCGAATCGAAAAACGGACTAAAACGACAACAACGCAATTTTCGTGATTAATACCGTAATCAACGAACGGGCGCGCAAACGTCTACCAATACCAGTCCACGAACATTTAACCCGAAATTATAAATTACGATGTTACGAAGAGTTCGGGTTTTGATAACGGGTCTCGTAGGAATTACGAGCCACTTAAACACGAGATTGGGCTTGTGGGCCTGGGCCCAAGCCCAAGCCCACTTGAAACAATACTTAACCCTACCTATAAAAGACTAGTTATAGCCTAATACCTCATCTTGAAAATACTGAACCAAACCTACACGCACACAACCTGATTAGTTTCCTTCTTCTCCTTCACTCCTTGTTCTTGAAAACCCTAATCTAAAAACAACACAGAACTTTGATCTCTACCCTCTACATCTTGGTTCTATAGCAAATACACATACAAAACAACCTCATCTACAAAGCATACACACTCAAAACCCACAATTAGACCCCTCCACCCCCTCGATCGACAAAACAAACCACCACCACCACTGTCCGGTGGTGGTGTGGCGACGAAGATCAGAAGAGGCGAGATAGAGAGAGAGAGACTGGAGAGAAGGAGAGAGAGAGCGATAGAGATTTGGAGCGGCGCCGCCGCTCACGGCGGCGGCAGTGGAGGAGACGGCGGTGGTGCCATTTTATTCCGACGAAAGTCACCAGTAAACCCTCCTGCTCTCTTCCATTTGAAATTTCTCATATGTCAAGCGTGAATCGAAAGAGAATTGATTTTTTTTATTTTTCTTTTCCGATGCTGAAGACGATTATGGCGGTGACGGAGCCGGGGATCAGATTCGAGCACCGGCGATGACGATGATGGCGGTGACGATTATATATATATATATATTTTTTTGTTTTTGACTCGGATTATAATGAATCCAGATTCGTCTGAATGTTTGGTTTTGAATTGTTCGGGTTTTGTTCCAGAATTGGTTCAGTCTCGGCTCGGTCTAGTCCGGTTCACGATTCACATTGGTCTCTACTCAGATTTGTTTGGTGTTCGGGTCAAGAACTGGTCCAACTCGGTTGACCCGGTCAAACCGAGTCAACTCGGTCAACTCAGGTCAACGACGGTCAAACAGGTCAACAACAGTCAACGAAGGACCCGGTAAAGTTGTTAGCGTAGCGAAGTGGCTTACATTAGACTTTTAGTTAGTTTACGCGACCGAGCTCGACCCGATTCGACTAATTATTAGTTTAGTTTTGATACTTTGATGAAAACTATATATTGTGACTACCTTGCGTTGAATTATCGTTGAATTTTGAAAATATACGATAACTTTTATTGTCGGGTTATTCTAAAAACAGAGGAAACTCTGTCCGACTTTCATAAAAATCCGAAACACGACATGTATTTATAGTTTCAAAAACGACACTTAATGGAGTTCGAGTTTATTTATTTATTTATTTAAATAAATATAATATATATTTATTTGACGACGATCTACGGTTTACCAAAACGAGGTATAAGTTAACGAAACCCAACACATATTTAGATAAATAAAATTATCTATACTTATTCAAATATTGAAAATCCGATCGATTTTATAACATAAATATAATAGTTTATATTTATTTCAAATATCGCGAATCCGAATACTTACTTCACGCATCAACCTTAAACGCTTTTGGTGAACTATATATATACTTGTTATACTTATTTCAAGCGTCGACGACTCGAATATTTTCTAGTATTTTTATAACAATAGTATATTTGTTTGCGTTCGTTACAAAACATCAAGTTTTCGAATAGATGTATATGTATATATGTTTATTTATTTCCATCCTACGAAAACTACAACGGTATATTACCGTATCATATACGACACAACAAGACGCACCCTTACCCGTATACGTATTTCTATTCGCGTCAACTAACACGACTTTGTAAAAATATTTATGTTTATATATAAATTTAGATATTCTAAATCACACAAAAACTAAGTCGATCTCGAGACTTAGTATTTGTCCCGCTTAAATGGGATCAAATAACCATAAATTGGTTATTTCAAAACCAAGACGATAACACTATACTAGAATCGTTTAGATAACGATTCGGTAGAGCTCGGACACGTAGTTTAACTACGTCTTTAAACTAGAAACTGATAAGTTATTCCCTGCTAGGAATACTATAGATGCACGCTAGCTACATCACATTCGTGGAATGACATCACGGAATCACGTTAAGCTAGCTTTGCACAGGAACATCCAGGTGAGTTCATAACCCCCACCTTTTCTAGTTTTACATTTTTACAAATGTTTTCGGGGGTGGAAAGACATGCAAGTTTTTGCAAAAACAAACAACTTTTCGATGAACGAAAACTCATACTTTTAAATCGTTTTACGAATGGATTTCAAGGAACTTAAACGGTTTACGAACGCTTTATACTAAACATACCGGTTTTACAAAACACACGCGTATCTACGAAACGTGCATGATTTTCATGTCTAGAGACGGGAATGTCCTAGCTACAACAACGAGACTGGGTTTGTTTGCGTACGCAAAACGAGACCACCCAGTGAGTTCATGTTCCCCTTTTCTTTTAAACGTTTTCGGTTTTATAACTCTCGGGGGGAAATACATGTTACTATGGTATGGTTAAGCAACAAAATGAATTAGTAGATCACGTGCGAATAGGCTGATACTTAAAGCACCATTAATCTTGTTTAAGACCACGGAACAAAGGGGGTAGATCTATCGGGTACAGGGCGAGCCCCACTCACGAGTCCTTGTGTGACCACATGGAGTTTCCTTTGTTACCCTCGCCGGGTGGACCGGTACTAAATCGCTTACGGGTTGGTGGCTTCCTATGTCGGCACACATATTAATGTCCTAGCTACACATTAATGATCAACATATTCATTTACGCTTTACATATCGGATTTCGACAGCTAAACTTTCAAATATCTTTAAGATTCATTTGACACAAACTCACAAATACATGGATTTACAAACATTGGTAACATTTTCAACTTATGTACAAGTAAGAGGACGAGTTGGTCCTACTTACAAAGACTCTCATGGGCTAGACTCAAAACTTTCATATATCATGTCAAGAAAATAATTTTACTATATTTTCTCAACAACTTTGAAACCGGTTATCAAAAAGATTTATTTTAAATCTTTTCAAAACAAACTATGAACTCGCTCAACTTTATGTTGACTTTTTCGCATGTTCTTTCTCAGGTAGCATTATCAAAACTATGGAACGGTTGGAATAGGAGAACCCATGGAAATTCGAGTACCTAGCAGGCGTTCACTGTTTAGAAGTCTTAACCTTTGGCTTCCGCTGTGCAATGAAGATACCGGTCCAGTCACGCCAAGCTCTGATATTTCGGGGTGTGACATCTTCTTCCCCATATTACCTACCATATTATCATCACAGCCAATCTCATCAGATTTTGCTTTAGGTTTAAAATAAATTACATAAAACATTATATCAAAACATGTAGCATTATGAATTGTTTTTTTATAAGTTTTCTATTTAATGTCTTGAAAGTAATTGTAGAATTAAATGAATTGTTTTTTTATAAGTTTTCTATTTAATGTCTTGAAAGTAATTGTAGAATTAAATGTCATTAGTTTTCATTGATAACTCTTAATTCTTGAGTTTTTTTAGATTAAATATGGTGCAAAAAAAGACAATTATACCCCTCAAACATAAATAATATACGCATTGTGTGTTGTATATCAAGCATTTCTACTTGTACCTCTTAATTTTTAAGAAGTCCCTAGGGAAATGCTTAGTATAGATAGTATAGATATAGATTGTAGAATTAAATGTCATTAGTTTCAATAGATAACTCTTAATTCTTCAGTTTTTTAGATTAAATATGGTGCAAAAAAAAGACAATTATACCCCTCAAACATATATTTTTTTTTGAAACAACCAACGACAACATTTTATTGCCAAAAGGAGGGGCCAGCTAGACACTAGACACTGGAAGTCCCGAAAAACAGAGAAAAGAAAAACATTACATAATCGAATCCC
Organism: Helianthus annuus; assembly: GCF_002127325.2. Classification (NCBI taxonomy): domain Eukaryota; kingdom Viridiplantae; phylum Streptophyta; class Magnoliopsida; order Asterales; family Asteraceae; genus Helianthus; species Helianthus annuus. The sequence continues at coordinate 50,440,859 of NC_035433.2, read as the reverse complement.
TAACATTGAAATCACACCAACGATCCCAGTTTAAATTCCCGACCTTCGACCTATGTCTAATCCACAGAAAAGAATCTTCTTTAATTCCATCCAACATTTTGGGGACCGCCTCCCATCTCCCTTCAAAAATCTTAGAATTTCTATATTTCCAAATTTTCCACATCGTAGAAAATAACACAGCTTCAATTAATCGTTTCCACTGGTTTGATCCATTAAGAGATTTAACCGCATGAATAGCTTCAGCTCCTATAGACGACGGGTCGGGCCCGTTTAATTTTAACCAATTCCAAACATTCCACCAAATTGCTTTCGCCCACATACACGAAAACAAAATGTGATCCAAGTCCTCTTCTTCCAAACCACAACTACTACACGCAAGATCTCCAATTTGGACACCTCTATGAACCAACCCCACCTTAGACGGAATTTTACCCATGAAAGCTCTCCAACAAAAGAGATTAACTTTTGTAGGTAACCAGTTATTCCATCTAAAAGCCATGTCATTCGGTCCATCGTTTTTCTTCTTCATTATCTTGTCCCTAAATTCTGCAATAGTGAACAAATCTTCTTTGTAACCAGCCCAAATCCATTTATTATCTTTGAACAACAAGCTCTCCCTTATATCCATCCCCATAGAAATAAAATTTTTATTGACCGAAACTATATCTTTCCATATACCGTTCACTTGGTTATTAACCGGGACCAAATCATTATTGAAATCCGAACCATGAATTGCTTGAACAACCTTAACCCAAAGCGCATCATCATTATTCTTAAACCTCCAGAACCATTTAGCCGTAAGCGCCCAATTCAAACTTTGTAAGTCACCTAATCCAAGACCCCCTCTGTCTTTAGGGTTAGTAATACAATTCCAAGAGACCCATTTAATCTTCTTTTTACCCCCTTTATTACCCCAAACAAAACTCCGTCTAATCCCTTCCAACGTATCCAAAACCTTCTTCGGAATTTTAAAAAGGGACATAAAATAAATGGGCAAGTTACCTAGCACTGATTTAGCCGGAGTAATACGCCCCACCATAGTCAGATTTCGGGCCTTCCAAGAAGAGAGTCTAGAATTGAACCGGTCCACTAGAACTTGCCAATGAGCGATGCGTTTCATATTCGAACCAATAGGAAGCCCAAGAAAATTTAACGGAAAGCTACCAGCATTGCAATTTATTATACTTGCCATCCTTTCTACTTTATCTTCACTTACGCCCACACCATATAAACGACTTTTCTTCATATTCACCTTCAAACCGGTGACTAAAAATAGAACTCTCAGAATCGGGTTTAGATTTTTTAAGTTTAGCTCAGACCATTCTCCCATAAAAACGACATCATCTGCATAACAAAGATGAGAAATAGTTAGACCCCCATTCGAGAAAGTGATACCTCTAAAAAGATTTCCTTCGACAGCTTTTTTCATAAAGATTTCGAGAATTTCCAAAGCAATAATGAATAAGAACGGATATAATGGGTCTCCTTGTCTTAAGCCTCTCCCTGAAGGAAATTCCTCTGTTGGAGAGCCGTTAACAAGAACCGACGCCCTCCCCGACTTAAGACAAACATCTATCCATCTTCTCCATCTATTTGGGAAACCCATGAGTTTCAAATTTTTAAGAAGACATTCCCAACTAATAGTATCGTAGGCCTTTTCAAAATCAACTTTGAAAACCATAATTTCTTTCTTTTTTGCTTTTGCCCAAGAAATCGTTTCACTCAAAATCAAAGGACCATCTAAAATAAAACGATCTTCAACAAACGCTGACTGAGAGAGGGACGACACAGATTTAATAACCCGTTTTAGTCTACAAGATAAAACTTTTGCTACTGTCTTATAAATACACCCGACAAGCGAAATCGGCCTATAATCTGCCACACCCTGAGGATCCGCCACCTTTGGAATCAACACCATAAAAGAAGAGTTGCATTTCGCCAGGACCTGTTCATCGTCATAGAATAACGTCATTAACTCCATAAATATTCTCGAAGAACATCCCAAAATTTCTTTATAAACTTGAACGTAAAACCATCAAGTCCTGGAGCCTTATCCCCTCCACAACTCCATATCGCTTCTTTAACTTCTTCAATAGAAAATCTAGAAGTCAGTTTTCTGGATTGTGCAAGGGAGATTGTTTTGAAACCATTGACTAACAAGTGCGGTCGGAAAGATCTTGGCTCTTGGAATTTTTTCGCAAATGCATCTTTTATGGCCTCTTTCACAAGAATCGGATCATCCACCATAATCCCGTCCACATGTAGAGCCTTAATTTGTGATCTCAATTTCCTACAATTTATATACTTGTGAAAAAACGCCGAATTTTCATCTCCTTTTTTTATCCAGAAAACCCGAGCCTTCTGTTGGAAGTCTAACGCATTACTCTTTTCTAGCTTCCTAATCCAACTTTTCCAATAAACTCTACTCTCCTTCTCTGATCTAGAAAGAAGACGAGACTCCGCCTTCTTTTCCAAATCATCTAGCGCCGCCTCAGCATAAATAAAATCTTTTTTTTTTCATTACATTTAACTTCTGAATTCCAGCTCCTTAACTTGATTTTTAACTGTTTTAAGACCCGAACAATGCCTACCCCTTGCAAGAGCTCCCCTTACACCCTTCAATTGCCGCCTTGACAATAACCTCAAAACCTTCACGTTCGAGCCAACTATTGTAAAATTTAAACGGAATAGGACCATAATCCACAAGACCAACATGAAGCACTAGGGGACTATGATCCGATGAAGTTCTAGGAAGAGCATAAAGTGTGGAAGAAGGCCAAAGATTAGCAAAACTGTCGCAAACAAGGACCCTGTCACGTTTGCTAAATTTGTACCCATCATCATACGTAAACCTTCTACCAAGCATCCAAATTCCATCAGGCCCACGTCTCTAATAAAATTATTAAAAGCCATCGACCCCGCCGGATCATAAACGGAATTCAATCTCTCTTCAGGACAACGAACTTCATTACAATCGCCCAAAAATATCCAGCAACCAGACTTATTTTTTCTGATATTTGACAATTTATCCCAAACCACTTTTCGTTTCGACACATCAGATGGAGCATACACATTCACAACATTTACAATTGAACCAATGCCTAACATAACCCCAGCCACCAACATAAAATTTCTATCTTTTATGGTTTCCACACACTTAAAACAACCCGGATCCCATATCGACATCAAACCTCCCGAACGCCCAAAAGCGTTTACCAACTCCCCACAATACAACGAAGAATCCCAAAACTTACCCAAAAAATTCCAATCCATCTCTGATTTATGAGTCTCTTGTACAACAATAAACCCAACCTTGTGCTCCTGTTTGATTCTCTTCACCCACTTTGCCTTTTCAATGTCACTTACCCCCCTTATATTCAACGTCATCAGATTCATTGAGAATTATTTTCCTCCAGTTCACCCGAAACAACCTCTTCAATCTCATTATTAAACGCTTCAAGATCAACCCCACATATTTTACCCGCTGAAATTGTAGCTTTAGTCTCCAAAACCACTTCGTTAGTATAGAGTACTGGACCGCAACCTATACCCCCACCCTGGTTCACATAACCACTCGAAGGATTAACTGAAGCTCCTTTATCTGTTTCGATCTTCTCTTGCTCTCGCTCCTGATTCTTTAGCTTTTTAGAGTGAAATTCAAACTCATTAATAAACGTATCAGATATATTGTTAACAATCTTTCTTTTTCTTTTAGCCCTAGAAACAGAGTCTCCCCAAATAATCCCACTCAAATCAAATGGGTCTTCTGGATCTATGTTTAAATCTGGTAAAGGCTCTAAAACCTTACGGGCCGACCTTCTAATCCCATTTGGGTTTTTAAAGTTTGACTTTAACTTAGACTCAATATTGGGCCCAGGTTGGACATTAGAATTGGGCTCCATAACTTTACCAACAAATTTAAAAAAAGGCTCCTGGTCAACGCTTAACGGTACAACTGGAACTACAACTGGAACCTGTTGAGCATCTAACATTGACTTTGGATCTTTTTTAGGAGAATTTTTAAATCCGGAAATTCCAAATCAAGAAACTCCTGTGATTGCGGCTAAGACTCCTCAATTTTCCTTTCTGGACCCGCATAATCCTCACTCCATTTGATCACCATCGGTTACAGAAAACCGATCACCGGATATTTTTTCCGGCGATGACTCCGTTTTTTCTTTCGGAATGCCTTCGACCATACTACCACTCCAACTGATCCACTCCGGCACCCACTCACCCTCTTCTTCATGCACCCAAACTCTAAAAACTTTGTCTTTATAACTGATACAGACTTCTTCTGAGATTCTACGACCTTCATTTGTAAGGACACCCATCTTTTCATAAGCCACACACCCATCTATCGACGATGCCTCAGACGGTTGAATAATTTTACCAAACCTTTCCCGCAATACTATTGAAGACTTCACGATCCCAAAGATGTAAAGGCATCCCACGGATGATAATCCAAGAGATCCTTGTGTATTCAACCACTTGCCCGTCCCACAATGAAAGACTGGACAACCATTTCATCCAGAAATTTGATTGATTCTCCAAGAAACCTTTAGCCAATTCTTTATTAGGAAAAATGATAAGAATCTTCAGGCCACCCACATAACTCGTTTTTGCACCACTCAACTTATCACTCGATAAAAACAATCTAAGATCGCCAAGCTTCTTCAACGATGAAACCTCCCCTATCAAAGAGACACCGCTCCAAGCCCTAACGGCCTCCATATTATCTGTACTTGGCGTCATAAGCATCGTATCGTCCTTATTAGCATACTTACCTGAAAGGACATCACTATACCTTCTATTCTCTCCACTGGCTATTTTTTCTAAATTCTCATGACGAACAACTGACGGAACGACAAACTTCGGTCTTTGTTCTTCCTTGTCAGATCCCTGATTGTAATTTGAACCTCCTTTCCCACTGCTAAATGAAAATCTTGCCACATTTACCCCTAACCTCGCCCCATCTATGGTGACCTCCTTGATTTTATCTATCCACTTCTCCGGATCTTCCACGTTCCAAAGCCTCAAAAATCCAAATCTGTTACCACCCCCATCTCTTTTTTTCGGAACAAAAGCATCGGCAAGGGTATTAAAGAATTCGAACACTAACCATAACCGAGTACTAGAAACATGGTCCGAAAAATTAGAGATGTAAAAAGTCGTTGCCTTCTCCAGAGAATCTTCCCTTTTCTCCCATCTCCTTTGTTTCTGCTTTTGTGTCTTACTAACCACAGGATGCCATCTTTTTTCAACCCTAGGCTCCCTGTAATCCACCCTGTAGTGTTGACCAGCAATCTTAATCTTGGATCTTTCAGCGTCTCTTCTTCTTCTAAGATCTTCTAAATCTTCCTTTGTCTGTGTTACCGGAAAGCTGTTCTCCCCTCGTCTCCTCATTGCCGCATATTATCCGCTCAAACATAATTAATATACGCATTGTGTGTTGTATATCAAGCATTTCTACTTGTACCTCTTAATTTTTAAGAAGTCACTAGGGAAATGCTTTATAATATAGTAAGTATAAATATCTATGATTAAAATATATGGTATTTTCTTTATCTAAAAATATATATTCAAAAAGAATCTTCTTCTTTAGGCTAAATAGATATTAAAAATATATATCTATCATTAGGTGGTTTCATTATACTATTTATTACTGAGTGATTATGTAATTACGTAAAAACAAAACATGTAATACATAATATTTCATATGTAATACCTAATATTTCGAGTATAAACATGTATGAAGAATAAATTATATACGAAACATTAGCCAAATCTAATAACCACATAATGTCATATATTAGAAATTTAATCACGTACCATAAACAATTAAGTTCTTATTATTTAATGCGTAATCACGTAATGAATTTATATTGAATGTGTAATGATTTATGTTGAATATAGAATCTAGTAATGGGTATTCAAAAATCACGTAGTTGTGTATGGGGCATTCAAAATCACGTAATCACATAATGGATACTAGGTATTTAAAATCACGTAATCAGTATTCAAAATCCTATAATTTTTTAAGAAAACTATAACAATAGGCTGCTTGAATTAAAGAATTTATCGTACTAATGGTTGTTAAGCAATTGTTAATCAAGTGAGTCATCATACTCGTCTTTTAAAACTGTGATAGTATACTCGTTGTGTCCACAACTGTAATAATGAGAATGCAGTAGTCATGTGTCAGTAGTGGTATATGGATCCTATTATACTTAATGGGGGTGTGTCACTCTTGGAAGGGTAATAATGTGTTGTACCCACAGGCAATTCGTGCTTATAATGTTCAGCGGCACACGCTCATACCCATGTGACGGCCGTGGGGGGCACAGGTGGAGGATCGGTAAGTCTGTTGTATGGTGGTTTGTGACAAGTCAAATGTGGCCTATAAGCTTCAATGAGGCCAACCTGACTATAATGTGGTCACATGCCGATATTGTGTTTGCATATAATGTAAATTGTGGTCTGTCTTTATGAAATTGTATAGTATGAGCTCACCACTATATAGCTGATGTTGTTTTGAGTATACGTATCTCAGGTGAGCCGTGAGGAAAGCTATAGGAACTACTTGACAATTGTGGAGCTTAGAAGATTAAGGTGTTCTTAGTTGTTAAGATCTAGTACATAAATAATGTTTTGTACTCAAACAATTATAAGTTTTATTGAAAATTTAGTTTGCTTCCGTTGTAAGTGTATTAATTATACATAATCACCCGGGTCACGGGTGGGGTGTTACAGTTTAGATTCTGCTCCATATTCAAATGATGAAATAGAAAATATACGACATATATATACAACAGATATGCTAACTTCCACGCGATTGTAGGAGGTATCATAAATGTAGAACGTGGTCAAAAAACTGAAAGAACATGCAGCGATAAAACCTTAGTTCACATAAGTGCTGCACCTCAAAAAAACTGTCAAATTTTTGGGGGTTATTCCGGCCAGGATTTATCCTCTAAAATAACCATCGAGTTTGGGCGGCCAAGATCATCTAAAAAACGTTTATTTTTGTCAAAAATGTAGGGTGGCGAGCGGCGAATAATATATCTAGTACTAATAAAAAAGTCTTCTTAATGCCACATGACATTCTCTCATAATAAAGGATTTTATCAAAATGTCATGTGGCAATTTATTATACTACATCAACCATAATAAATAATAATAATAATAACTAAATTAATAGAGTAAAATGCACGGATGCTCCCCGTGGTCTGGTAAAATTTCACCTTTAGTCCTCAACTTTTGGAAATTACACTCTTGCTCCTTGTGGTTTGCTCGATTGTTACTCGGATAGTCCCTGGAGTGGATAACCGTTAGTTTATGGCATTAAGTAGCTATGAAATGACAAAATTACCCCTTTTATGATAAAACAAAATAAATTAATAAATATATGTTTAGAGGCCCACTTATGAAGCAAAATTACCCTTACGAAGCAACTGGAATGAGCAGCTACAGAGGGAGTGGAGGAACTAGGGACCGGCCACATGTGCATATAATAAGCGCATCAACGATTCCAGATCAGCAATCGAACAATAGAAAGTTCGAATTACAGAAGCTTGATTGAGAATTGAATAAACAACGGTGTGGATTTGAATTAGGGCTTTTTTGATGTGTGGCGAAACGATGTCGTAATGGGCGGATTCGGGTTGTAGGATAGATGTGTGTGTGTGAGGTGAGTGAAACAGAAATGGAGAGATTTGTTGCCAGAATTTGGAGTAAATGGTTATTAAGGGCATGTTGACCAACACTAGCGAAGACGGTGAGCGTTCTCTCCGATCAATTCGAATTCGTAACCAAACACTAATATGAAACCACAGGGACGATTCAACCTTCCTTCAAACCTACACCGTTCTCTCCGATCATCCACAACCTTCCACCCTCCTTTTCCTGCCAATTTCATCTTCCTTAATATCTTCTTGTACGAATTCTCTGATCGAACAGCCTCAATCTGTATCCGATCAATTCGAATTTGTAACCGAACCGGTACCTAAACCTGAACAGGAACAACTTTCACTGGAAAACAACGATTTAAGCAACAAAAAGGCGTTAGTAACTGTATTGTTTAATCAGTTTAAGCTACCGGTGAGTGAGAAAGTTGAATTTGTTGACTGAAAGCATTTCAGAGGAGTATGGCAGCGGCCGTGGGGAACGTTCGCTGCGGAAATATGAGATCTGAGTAAGAAAGGAGCTAGGAGTACGGTGACGGTGACGGAGACAACTGTATTGAAAAGTAATGGCCGGAAAAGAGGTGCTCGGCAGTAGGAGGTGTAATTTCATCCGGACACATCAGTATTTTAATTTAATACTAAAGGCATGTTGGTCATTATACATGGAGTTAACGGAGAAAACTAACGGACATCCACTCTAGGGACTATCTGAGTAACAAACTGTCAAACCACAGGAAGCACCGGTGTAATTTCCAAAAGTTGGGGACTATAGGTGTTATTTTACAAAACCACAGGGACTATCCGTGCATTTTACTCAAATTAATATAAAGACTACTCTCCACCTTAATAAATAATTTTTTGTGCATCATCTCACTCAAAAGAAATTGATATACCATGATGCTTAAGTTACTAAATTATACTATATGATATATAGACAAAAATATAAGAATTACTTTATCTCTTGAATATATTGATTTTACATATTAAAGATCAAGATTACCTTCACCTCTATGACATACGATAAAAGGTCAGTATATTTTTTTAATATGATTGTATTTAATATGAATATCTTTTAAAATCAAAAGCCTTTTAATCGTAGGTTAATTATTATCTATAACAAAATTATTAATATTTTATTATTTTTTATATCCCCGATTTAATTATTTATGCAATATTATATACTTTATTTGATAATATAACACCTCATTAAGTTTAACCACATATATTTCTAAGACCAAATGATTTAGAATATTAACTATTGATAAAGATAATAAAGTAACAAAGCTACTAATAAAAAAGTCCCCTTAACGTCACATGTCACTCTAATTTAACTCTTAATAAACATTTATTTAACTTTTAATATAAGATTCCAATTACTGTCACGGGTCACTCTCTCCTTCAACTTTACAATTTAGACTTACATTTTATTTGAAAAAAAATAATCCTTATCCTTACTAATATAATAAATTTAATTTAAATATGTTAATAACCATATTAGGATGCACTATTTAATTCATTTTATAGATAAATACAATGTATTTTATTAAATATTATCGTAGAATAAAAAATACAATAACTGGATATTTTTTACTAAACCATCCTTATATTAATAATTGTTAGGAAACTTTATTTGTAAGTATTGAAGAAAATCACAATCAACTAGATCTATGAAGAGATAACAGTCCTGAAGATCACAACAAGAGAAAGAAGATCAGATAGGACAACTGAAATGCACAGCATCTATTTCAAAGAATAACAAGTTGACCAAGAGCTAATTTGGATTATCAGAGAAGGTCATTTCTGATGGATCTGATGATATTTCTGATGAAATATCATCAGTTTCTGACGATTCTGATCATCAGATTTTTTGATGATTTGTTCACCAGAATTTCTGATGAAGTGGTTTATCAGAAATTCTGATAAGTACCCCACTTGTCTAAAACCAAGCTCTATCCTGCCACCATGACCGAAGTAAGTTGATATTATTGGATATCATGATTACAAAGGCAACTTGAACGTTGGATTCAATTACTATGTCAAATTGCTACTTTTTGCAAGACATATTGCATATAAATAAACTATTGTTTATTCATGTACCCAGCCTTCTATAAATAGAAGGCTTAACCAGTAGAAGACAATTGAGTTTGAAGCTTAGCATTCATATACAGCACACAAACTCCATTGCCCTTCTCACCCACATAATTCAAGATTCATTTGTATTAGATAATAATCTTACAATCACCTTGTAAACTATTTTGTTTCAAAGTGATATAAACTTGATAATTCTGTAGGTCTTGTTTCTGAAAGTCTGATTTCCATTTCCGCACATCTTTTTCACATCTACTGAAATCACTTGTCATATTACGTGAAAAGAAGTTGTTTAGGCCATACTGGGTCCAACAATTGGTATCAGAGAAGATTGAATAAACTATTTTCAAACGATTAATCGCTCATCTTCTTTTCTCTAAATATGGTCTGCTTTCAATCCTCGAATAATGCTTTTAATATTGGTTCTATATCTAAACCTCCGACTCTGGTCAGAGAGGAATACCCCCAATGGAAAATCAGGATGGTCAATTTCCTAAATGGTCATGACCGAGCTCTGTTTCAATCCATTGAAAGGGGTCCACATATGCCAATGACTGATATACCAACAGTTCTAGCAACTGACCAAACACCAGCAATCCCTGCCTCTCGTGCTCCCAAAAGTGAAATAAACTGGAGCGCGGAAGACAAGGATCTGGTGGCTGGGGATGAAAGGGCAAAGTCACTCTTAATAATGGTCATCCCCAATGACATATTTTCACAATTGATGCATGTGCATCAGCTAAGGAAATATAGGATCAGTTGGAAAATCTTTGTGAAGGAGGAGAAAGGATGAGAAGAAACAAGAGAACAAACAATGTTTCCTCATATGAGAGGTTTAAAAGTTTACCCAATGAAAGCTTAAATGATACATGTCAAAGATTTACAAAACTTTTAAACGAGCTAAAGAAATTTGGTATAACTAAATGAAATGATGAAAGAAACATAAAATTTCTTGATGCTTTACCTAGAGAATGGAGAAGTCTAACCATGACTTTGTCCTCAACCTTAGAACTAGGAAACATGAGTCTTCATGACTTATACAGCATCTTGATCCCCAGAGAGGAAGAAATATTTGAAAAGACCATTCAAAGAGGGGGATCTTTATCTCTTATCTCAAACTCACAAAGACCAACACCTTCCAATGATCCACAACCTTCAAACAGCCAAAGTTTTGAAATTTCTTATACTTCATCAGATTTTTCAGCCTTTGCTGAAGCAATAGCACTGCTCACCAAAACATTTGAGCAGACGTTGAGGGGAGGAGGCCAGAGATACCAGAGAAGTGACAGAGGGAGGATGGATGGAAGATCTAAGGAAAAAGTTAGATCTAAGGATAAAGGGAAAGCTGAGGTTGTGTGCTACAAGTGTAAGCAAAGAGGTCATTATGCATCAGAATGCAAGACCAAGAAGCTGAAAGATGTTGCTTATTATGAGAAGAAGCTTGATGAAGCTAAGAAGAAGCAACAACAAGTCAGCTTAATTGCAGGGACAGATACATGGCTATCTGATGACTCTTCTGATGAAGAAGAAGAAGAAGAAGAAATGGCCAATTTCTGCCTCATGGCACTTTCTGATGACATACCATAGAAACTTCAGGACAACAGGTAAATTTAGACAATCTTGATCTTGAACACAAGCTAAATGAGCTCATGTCAGATTTTCGAAATCTGCAAGTTAAACATAAATCAGATACTGAAAAATCTGATGAGTTGCAAAGGACCATGAACAAAATTATTCTTGAAAAGCAATTACTCATAGAAGAAAGTTTAGATCAAAGAGCTAAAATTGAGTTCTATGAAAATGAAAGAAAATATCTTTACAAGAAAATCAATGATAAAGAAATTAGTGTAAGAGGTATTCAACAAGCCAAAGAATTTATAAATTTCATTGAGTCCACACCAAAGAACAAAGGAGAGGGTTTGGGATATGTAAGAACAAGTAACAACAAACCCACTATCTTTGTAAAAGCAACTCAACAGATTTCTGATAAATTTACATCAGAAACTGATTCTGAAACTTGCAAGTCAACCTGTTCTGAATACTCTTTTGATAAACCCAGCTTTGAACCAAAAAGAAGTGAATGCAAACAAGAGTCTGTGAAAACTCCAGAAGCAGTTCACTCATTTTTTCAAAATTATCCCATCATTCCATCACAAGAAAGTATATCAGAAAATTCTGATGAATCTTGTATGTGTGTTGACATACTGAAGCTTGTTCAACACCATCTCCAAAAGAAAAATAAAAATTTGTTTATGGCTCAGCATATAACAGAAATTCTGATGAAAGACCATTAAGAAGAAATAATCGGATTAAAATTTCATCAAAAAGAGTACCCAAGCATGCCTGGGTACCAAAAAACCTCTAACCATTCCATTTCAGGACCATCATGTGCAGCAGATTTGGTACTGCGATTCAGGAAGCTCCAAACACATGACTGGGGATAGGAGCTTACTCAGCAACTTTGTTTCAAAGCTGGGTAAAATGATAAAGTTTGAAATTGGAGTGAAAGGGAGGATCATGGGATACGGATGTATAAGGTATGAATGCTTGACCATAGAGAAAGTAGCCTATGTTGAAGGCTTAAGGTACAATCTGCTAAATCTTGGTCAATTCTGTGATAAAGGTCTTTCAAATAACCTTATTACCAGAAAAATGCTTGACAACTTGTCTCAAAGATAATCAAAAGAAAGGGATTGTATATCTGATAAAGTACCAGAAAATCTGATAAATTATCAGAAATCTGATGTATCATCAGAAAATCTGATATATCATCAGAAATTTTGGTACCTCATTAGAAAACATTTTGAAAAAATCAGAATCATTGAATGATTATTAGAACAAGTTCATGCATGTCATCACCTTTATTTATATCTCATATCAGCAAATTCATAATCTGTATTATGTGAGTTTTAGTTTTCTGTATTTTTTTCTATTGTTTTTTTTCTCTCTTGTGTTGAAAACGTCATATGACAGAAGTTTTTCTAGGAACTCGTTAGTGGGTGTAAAGCTTTTTCTCTCTTTCATTAAATACACTGAAGTGACAATGGTAGGTAATCATGATAGATAATCTTAAAATGGCCGCCTAAATCATTTAATGCAGAGAGTTTTATCTGAGTTATTCTTTATGCAACCTGATAGAAATTTAATAACAAAGATTGTGGTGGACAAAATCTATTAGTAGGTGGATACCATTTATGGCAAACTTTAAGTTTACTATATATGTTCACCACATTAAGCAAAGTCTGTCACCATCACATAAGGAATCACCAGAAAACTTCTTCACCTTCTTCTACACACACTCACATCTTCACTCACTCACAAAAATACTTACCATAAGAGCTGATCGTTTCTCACTTCCTCAACATCCATACCACAACCTCAAACTTAGAACCAGCTTTGAGGGTCCTCTCTAGGAAGGATGCCAAACAGTGGTGAATATGCTCATGGCATGTAACTTGAAGTATGCCCTCACAGCCAATATAATAGTCTTCCCTGAAATTCCTCAAACATTCTTGCAAAATGCAACTTTGTCAGATTGTGAGGATAGGGGACAGATATTTATTGAAAGTGTTGTGCTCAATCAAAGAGTTCGAGTAACTGAAGATATAATCAGAACGACTCTACAACTCAATGATGATTATAATGTTCTGATGTTCTCAAAGACTGAGATTGAAGAAACCTTGACGCAAATGGGGTACAATCCCATAAACGAACCCCGAGCAGTCAACAAAAATGGCTTCATCAAGCCATGGCAATTTCTGATCACACAAATGGGTGCATGCTTCTCAAAGAAGGCCATTAATCATCATGAAGCATCCCATAGGTTGTTGGAGACTGTCTAAGCCCTCATATTGAACATTCCTTACAACTTCTCTTATTATTTAATGAAATATTTTGCAAGTAATATGTGGTCTGGCAGGCCATTTTTGATGTATCCTCGATTTCTAATGAAGAAAATCACAAGCCAGCTTGGCTTTGGAGGAGTTCCTGCTGGATATCTCAGGGCTGAGATGAGTCTCCAATAAAACATGAATATCAGTCTGCTCAGACCTACTAATCAAAATTCTGGATTGATGACTGAACTTCGGGTACTGCTTGAGATAGAGCATGGAGAAGGGATAGATATAGATTAGGACTTTCCTTGTCTGAATCTTGCTTGTGTAGATAGTTTGCATGTTAATATGTTTATATAGTATGCTTCTTATATTGCTTTGATTGACTGACTTATGGATTGGGTAATGGGTAAAGAAAAACGAGAAACATGATCATCAGAAAACAAAAATATTTGACACAAAATTATGAATTTCTGATGACAGAAGATAAAATCTGGTAATCTAAACTGGTTTTCTGATAAAACTCCATCATGGTAAAAAGTTTTAGAAAACATCAGAAAAAGCCAAAGAAACATTGATGCAACCAGAAAAACACATGTAAGTCCTCTGATCTTGTCTCATTCCCTCTCATCTTAAAAATAAAAAAAAAGGAGGGTGCATGTATACCTCTATATCAATCAAAAGTGTAACTTCAAAAATCTGTTGAAAAGGGTCACAAGTTTAGGGGGAAAACACAACCAATAAATTCTGTTGAGAATTGATGACTTCTGTTGACCACATCTAAAAAGTCAACAGAAGTCAGAACAAAAGGAAATACATATTTTTAACAGAATTTATGTTGAAATTCTGATGACATCATCAGAATGGGACTTTGACTTACAAGAAAAGGAGGATGCAGATGAAGAAAAGCTGATTGGACCTCTTACTAAATGGGGTCCACAAAGATGAAAAGGTGTCATATAACCGATAGCTTTCTTCAATCAAAATTCAGTTTAACACTTCAGTGAAAGGAATGATTGAAGAAACTACAAATTGAAAGAACAAGTTGAAAGGGCACAACCACGATTACACGATTAATCATCATTAATGTCTTGATACCCACGATCCAACGGTTATATTCTGAACCAAAACTCACATCACACGATCTAACGGTAATAAAGACAATTAATGATCCTTTAACTGCCATTACATGACACGTTCCATATCCCCTCAACTCCATAAACCCACAATTCTCTGCTAAAACCCTCACTATATAAATCTCACTTAGCAGAAATTCGAAAATCACAAACCTTCTTCACAAAAACTTCAAACCAAAACATCCCCTATTCCTCACTCAAAGTCCAAAAATCCCTAAATTCCAAACCCTAATTCACAAAATTCAACAATGGCCGAAGTAAACCTCAACATCCCAATTGTTCAACATGAAGTACCTTTTGTTGAAGATACAGAATTTCTACCAATGAAAGAAAACAATCTGCTGATGAATACAGAGCATTCGGAGTATGATGTGAGATGTCAACTTCTGATAAAGTATCTCATGAATTGTCCAATCTCAGGAACACTAACAAAAGAGAGAGAAGTACCAGAAAAGCTACTACAGCAATTTGTTCACACTTTTAATGAAGTTGAAGAAAATCAGGTCTCTGCTCATGTATGGGGAAGTGTTTTTGTAACATTAACCCCTGCAAGGGTAAGAGAATGACTTGAACTACCTATTCTTGATAATTACATTGAAGCATCAAGCAGAGAAGAGTTAATAAGCTTTATCATTGGGCTTGGTTACAAGAACAAGAAAATCAACAAAATTGGCGCAATTAGAAGAAATGAAATGCCAGCCATCTGGCAAGTGATGATGGAAGTGCTAAACAAATGTCTCACCTCAAAGATAGGAGGAACTGATCAAATCAGTCAAGCTATTCTGACAATCATGTATGGACTCATAACTGGGTTCAAAATTGATTATGGGTCAGAAATTTTCAACCTGATCAAGAGGTCAATCATCACCAGAAATGGAAGAATAACCTCACATCTGCCATATCCAAGGTTAATCTTTGTTTTCATTTCTGAAACATTTGCTGCAAGAGACATAGAAATTCCAATTTTGGAAGAAATGTGGAATTCAAATACCATGAAGGCCTGGAGTTCCAATCATGGATGGGAATCTGACAAAGATATCCCTAAGTTACCAGAAAGCATGCTATGTCTCAATACACCAGATTCACAGTACAGAATACAGCATGAAGCACTTCTGACCAAATCAGATTCTCCAACAGAAAAAGCCAGCAAAGAAGTTTTTAACTGTTCTTCATCGCCAGAAGAAGAAGAAGAAGTAGTTCAGAAGTCCTGGACATCAGAAACAGAGGCTGCAGGAGGAGAAGGAATTCTGATGATTACTAATTCACCAGAAAACAAGACAGATGATGTTGAGAGTCAACAAATTCATGAAGAAAGAATTCATCATGAATTGATATTCATCAAGAGACAGTACATGAACACTATGCAGAATCACACATTGCTGGAGGAACTCATGAAGATGCTGAAGAAGAACTATGAAGAAACTCACTTTGATGGCACTGAAATTGAAGCAACTGAAGTGATACATCATGATGAATCTCATATTGCTGGTACATCACTTTCAAAAATTGTGTTAGTTGATACTCACTCAAAATAAACAAAATCAGAAAGTTCAGTTCATGTTTCTTACAATTTAGAACATAAAAAGATTGATGTTGATGAAGAGGTTACTAGTTCTTTTAATCTCAACTCTGAATCAGAAAATGAGGAAGAGGATGAGATCCCAACAGATAGAGATCAGGAAACTAATCAAGGAAATCTGGAGAAAGGTAACATGTTTACCTCAAAATCTTATGGAGAATCACATATTAATGTGATTCAAGGACATAAGGAAATCCAGGATAAGAATATGTTACTCACCACTGGTGGAGATGATACTGGTAAACTTAAGGTTGCACCAAAATCTGGTAAAGCCAAAAGTGACCCTATCATTTCCAAAACAGCAGCAAATGTGTTTACAGCTGGAATGTTAGCAGGAACATCTGTTGTTCCAAATATCCCTGAAACACCTATGAATCAAGAAAATCTGGAAACTGTGCTGGAAAGTGTTTACAAAGTCTGCAAAAGAAATCCAGTAGAAGAAAAACTTGATATGTTGCTGTCAGAAATACAAGGTCAAAGGGCTGATATGAAGACTTTGTCAGAATCAGTGGAAGTAATAGAAGAAACAAACTGAAGAAAACACTGAAGCACTAAAGTCTCTCCAAAAGATGAAAGAAAAGGCACCAGAATCCAACATCTCTACATCAGAAATCCAGATGATTCTCACAGAAATAGAAAACATCAAGGCACAAGTTACAAAGGCTGTGGAATCAAGGCAGTCAAGCAGTTCAAACAGAGTTTTGGAGGAAGTTACCATACTAAGGGCAAGTAATAACAGTATCACAGATGCCCTTGAGAAGCTGTCAAAAGAATGGGATGCAATTCAGATGAAAGCTCAAACTGAATTCAACAAAGTTCAGAAAAACATAGCCAGCAACTCAAAACAGGTGAGAGAAGTGCAACAACTGATGGAGAAGATGCAATTCAACATTGCAAAATTGGCCAAAGTGGATCCCAAAGAACTCATGAAAGAATTTCCTGCTGAAAGCTCTCAACAAGAAGCTCCAAAGTCAACCCAACAGCAATCATCAGCTACACCAAGCACCAGATATAACAACCCTGAACCGACATCCTCGATAATTTTTCCGACACCCTAATATATGTTAAAATATCCCAATATATCTTTAAAAACACCCCGTATGTGAAAACCGATCCCGAAATATAACATAACATATAAAATAAATTAAAAACAATAAATATTAAGCTGAGGCGGGCCGCGTAGACCCACCCCAAGCTTTTACGCGGGCCACGTGAGACCAGATAGATGGCACAGCCCGGTGCGGCCACGTGGCCCAACACCCGCCAGACCTATGTGATGACCCAGCTAAGCTACACGTTGACCCAACATTGACGCGGGCCGCGTAAGGCTTTGCCTTATCTTACGCGGGCCGCGAGAGAGTCAAGATCAGACCCTATAAATAGAGGCCATCGGCTTCAGTCGAAACTCGTTCAAAAAATCGTTCTTTCTCTCAAATTTTCACATAGTGGGCATTATACCCGAGTCTAATACCCCCCTAATTAGCGAGGTTCTGCTACGATGTAAGTATTATAACCGCTGGAGACGTATTAGATACTCTGCCCGATTGATCTAGGGTTCCGTAACGGCTGTCGTGGTTCTGCCCGACGTAGTCGTTGGAATGCCGTCTCGGGGAGGGTATTACTAATGTTAAAATGGGTTATTATACTAACACATATGCATTTGTGTAATTTATAGATTATTCTCAGGAAATCCTTACTGAAAACCTTAAAACAGCAATGTGAGTTGATCCACTTTTTGTAAACCTTTTGTTAATTGTTTTTACAAAACCTTAAATACCTTTCTATGCGAATAACAGTTATTGAGTATTTGTAAGAATACAATTATCGTGGGTATGTTGGGGTTTTGTATACAAAATTTGTTACCACCTAGTCAAGGAGTAACAATTCCACAAGTCAGGTCTGACAGTACCGACGGGTGATAATTGGTATAACTTGGAAACAAATGTAATTGAGGGATCGCCCTCAATACTCTTCACTGTGACTTTTATTTAAACTTGATTAAACTGGGATTCACTCACCAGTATTTCCCACTGACAAAATGTTTTTAAAAACGCATTTCAGGTAACAATATGTGAAAGCCAAATAGAAGCCAGCTTGACAGCACTGAAGGCTTGGAAAAGTGGCAATAAAGTCACCTAAGAATAAATAGATGTTTTATTAAATAAAATACGATTTATTCCTATAAAAGTGTGTATACTGAAAACTTGGGTTTCACCCATGTATTTAATATTATAAAATGTGGTGGTTTACTCTGATTTAATATTTCCTAACTACGGTCCTGATAAAATTTCCGCTGCCAAATTGGTTAATAACATGATACCACCGAAACTGGCTCGCGGCCACCCGTTCCCGGGGATTAGGGATCGGGGGCTGTGACAGAAGGTGGTATCAAAGCTATGCCACTGATTCAGCCACAGAAGTGTTCCGCTGACATCAAAATTCAAAGTGTTAGGAAATAAATTACGAAAATACGTGCATAATTGTATTTTCTTGTTATGTGTTATCTGACTATCTTTTAGTTTACAGTATGAGCGACCAAGGACCATCTGACGCGTATTGTCAATTGTCTGGTTCGCCTAGAAGCGAAGGCACCTCCTCTTCTCAGCCTGCCCTCTCAGGGTACTCTGCTGATACGGAAGAAGGAATCTTTGTGTTTAAGGCTCAATCTGAAGAGCCATTTCCTCAGAAAAAGAGGGGATGGTTCAGTAGGGGAGCACACGAGCGTAGGAAACGTATGAAAAAGTTGCAGGAACAGCGAGTGTTAGCCGCAGCTAAAAGAGAAACCGATGCCTACGCCCAGGATATGCTCAATAGGGGTATAGCTGATATCCATATTTTAGAAACCACTGCAGCTGACCCAAACCTGGAGCAAATACTAGCACCCCAACCACAACCACCGATTCTTGACCAACCCATGGAGCTAGAAAACCCTGAAAACCAAATAGAAATGTCTGATTACAACCCGGAGGAGATACCTAGGGTACCTGCACCAAATCCCCTAGACCCAAACAATTACGACCCCTGGTGGGACGATGTTAGGGACTATGTGCAACAAAACCCAATACAGGAAAATGTGCCAATGCCCAACCTAGGAGCCTACCCAGGGTTAGATCCTCAAAATCCCTATTACGTTAATGATCATACATTAGAGAGATCTTAGAGAATCCCTACCCATACCAGGCCCCGTACCAGGAACCCGCACATCAGATTCCAAACCCAGTCCTAGAACCTGCACCCCCAATGAGTGTAGAAAACGTACAAGAACTTAGGACTTTCGGTGAGAAAATTCTAGAAAGTAGTGAACGAATGAGACAGGTGGGAGAGCGGCTCGTATGGAAATATGACGAGCGCAATATGGATTTTTGGATGAATTCATATCCGTGAATGTGACGGCAGGAACGGTAGAAATAATAATAATAATAATAATAATAATAATAATAATAATAATAATAATAATAATAATAATAATAATAATAATAATAATAATAATAATAATAATAATAATAATAATAATATAATAATAATATATGTGTGTATGTGTTAGAAAAAAAAACTATGGATGCATACTACTAGTATTGTAGCTTTACATTTCAGTCGGTATTGTAATTTTAATTTCAGTACTGGTGTGTAATAGATGAATAGAGTAAAAGTCGTAATGCTCGACGCTTTTGACCAAAAGTGTGTGTCATGTGATTGGCTATATTCAAATATTATTTGTGATATTAATATTTGGTAAATGTTTAAAATTCAGATGGACAACGAAGTGAATCAGGAAAACCAGAATGATAATATTCAGAACGACAACCACTCAAATAATGATAATCTGAATAACGAGAATCCGAACAACAATAAAAATGGAAACCAAATGGATAATAGTGACGTTCAGCACATAGTGGCACAAGGAATTATAGATGCAATGCCATTTATTATTCAAACAGTTCAAGAAGCGAATAATAAAAGTAAGCATAGCAGTAAGCGACCAAGTGAACCAGAACACAGCGTGAACAATGGACCCGTACTTCAAGCGCCCATTCCTAAAAGAAGAAGAACCATGCCATATGGTTGTTCTTATAAAGAATTATGGTCCTGTAAACCAATAGAATTCTCGGGTAATGAAGGACCCATTGCAGCTCTACGCTGGATAGAGAAAACTGAAGCTGTTCTGAAAATAAGCAAGTGTGCCGAAGAAGATAGGATAATGTTTGCTTCTAATTTATTTAAGAATGCAGCTCTAGAGTGGTGGAACACTATCCTCTAGTCAAGAGGAAGTGATAGAGTATACAACATGGAATGGGAGGAGTTCAAAAATATGGTAGAAAGGAAGTTCTGCCCTCCCAATGAAAAGGAACAGATAGCAAATAAGTTTCTGAATCTTAGAATGACCGGGGTAGACAGTAAGAGTTACACTACCACATTCTTTGAATATGCTAGAATAGTACCAACCCTTGCATCACCTGAACCGATATTAATCTCCCGTTATATCTGGGGATTAATTGGAGAGATTAGACATGTAGTCAAGGCAGCTAGACCCCAAACCATAGAAGAAGCTGTAGAACTAGCCAATACCTTGACTGATGAACTAGTGCGAACTAGAGAAGAAGACCAGAGGAGAAACCTAACCCAAAGGCTTACTCAAGTATTCCGTTCTGGGAATTCTAACCGTAGGAATGTAGGTTCTACCTATGCACCATACTGTAGGATCTGCAAGAAGAAGCATTCTAGAAAATGCTCCACTCACTGCAATTACTGTAAGGCGCCAGGACATAAGGAAGAAGATTGCAAGAGGAAAACGAGTAATGGAATGTGCTTCAACTGTGGAGAAAAAGGTCATATCAAGCCAAACTACCCGAAATTGGCTCCAGCTGCAAACAACAAGAACCCTAAAAATGCTAGAGCATTTGTTCTAACTGCAGATGAAGCCAAGATGATCCTGGACGTCATAGCTGGTACGTTTTTAGTTAATGATATTTTTGCTAAAGTATTATTTGACTCTGGTGCAAACCAAAGTTTTATTAATACTTCATTTTGCAAACTTCTAAATCAATCATTAACTAAACTACCATAAGAATGTCTAGTAGAAACCGCGAATGGAGAAACCATTAGAATTTCTGAAATCTTGCAGGGAGCAAGAATAGAAATTTTTAATCAAAATTTATTGCAAACCTTTACCTAATGAATCTGGCAGGATTTGATGTTGTGTTAGGAATGGATTGGTTAATAGCCAATAAAGCCAGTATTTTATGTGATCAAAAGTCAATTCAAGTAAATTCACCAAAGGGTGACAAGATCACAATTAAAGGAGATAAATCATTTAGATCCACTAAATTTATCTCTGTGATGAAAACTGCAAGCTATATAAGAAAAGGATCTATAGTGTATTTCATTTCTATAATCACTAACACTAAAGGAAAAGAATTAAAAGACATTCCAGTAGTGTCCCAGTTTTCAGATGTCTTTCCAGAGGAATTACCAGGACTACTGCCAGATAGGGAAGTTGAATTCAGAATCCATCTACTACCAGGAACAGCACCGATTGCCAAAGCACCTTACCGTTTGGCACCCGCTGAAATGCAAGAACTAAAGAAACAATTAGACGAATTGTTGGAGAAAGGATTCATACAGCCAAGCTCATCGCCATGGGGAGCGCCGATTTTATTTGCTAAAAAAGAAGGACGGATCAATGCGTATGTGCATTGACTACCGTGAATTGAACAAGGTCACGATTAAGAATCGGTATCCATTGCCGAGGATCGATGATTTGTTTGATCAACTTCAAGGAGCTCGAATTTTCTCTAAAATCGATTTAAGATCAGGATATCATCAATTAAAGGTACAGGAAGAGGATATCCCTAAAACCGCATTCAGAACAAGGTATGGTCATTATGAATTTACTGTCATGCCATTTGGTTTAACAAATGCCCCAGCTGCATTTATGGACATGATGAACCGGATATGTAAGCCATATTTGGATAAATTCATAATTGTCTTCATAGATGATATTCTAATTTACTCTAAGAGTAAGGAAGAGCATGCAAAGCACTTGCACCTACTTTTAAGTCTATTAAGAAAGGAAAAACTTTACGCTAAGTTTTCAAAGTGCGAGTTTTGGTTAGAACAGGTACAATTTCTTGGACACTTAGTTAACCATGAAGGAATCCATGTGGATCCAACAAAGATCGAGGCAATTACTAAATGAAAAACTCCTGAATCACCAACCGAGGTTAGAAGTTTCTTAGGATTGGCCGGTTATTATAGAAGATTTATTCGAGATTTTTCTAGAATAGCCATTCCCTTAACCAAGTTAACCTGTAAATCCATTAAGTTTGAATGGGGACCAAAACAAGAAGAAGCTTTTAGAATCCTTAAGTAAAGATTGACCCATGTACCCATATTAGCTTTACCAGAAGGAACTAAAGACTTTGTAGTCTTTTGTGATGCTTCTAAGTTAGGTTACGGATGTGTTAATGCAACGTCAAAAGGTTATAGCTTACGCCTCTAGACAGCTCAAGAGTCATGAAGAGAATTATTCAACCCATGATTTGGAATTAGGAGCTATAATTTTTGCCCTTAAGATTTGGAGACATTATCTTTATGGTAGTAAGTTTACCATATTTACAGATCATCAAAGCTTAAGATATGTTTTCGGGCAAAAAGAGTTGAATATGAGACAAAGATGCTGGATGGAATTGCTTAGTAATCAAGGAAGATACTGAAAAATTTAAAAGAATGATTAAGGAATTAGAACAAGGAACAGATGGAATTTGGAGATTCCATAAGAAGAGAATGTGGATACCTAAATTAGGAAATTTACGTCACCATATATTAGATGAAGCTCATAAGTCTAAATATACGATGCATCCAGGAAATGATAAAATGTACCAGGATTTAAGGAAAAATTTCTGGTGGATAGGAATGAAAAAGGATATAGCAGCTTATGTTTCTAAATGTTTAACTTGCTCACAAGTTAAAGCTGAACACCAGAAACCCTCAGGTTTATTACAACAATTAGAAATGTCAGTTTGGAAATGGGAATTAATAACAATGGATTTTGTTACCAAGTTACCCAAAACAAGAAAAGGTAATGATACAATCTGGGTGATTGTAGATAGGCTAACCAAGTCAGCTCATTTCTTACCAATGAAGGAAACTTTTAGCATGGAACAATTAGCCAAATTATATGTAAATGAAATTGTTTCATTACATCGAATACCTTTATCAATTGTTTCTGATAGGGATAGCCGTTTTACCTCTCATTTTTGGTCAAGTTTCCAAAAAGCAATGGGAACCAAGCTGAATCTAAGGACGGCTTATCATCCTCAAACGGACGGACAAAGCGAAAGGACAATTCAGACAATGGAAGACATGCTTAGAGCTTGTGTAATTGATTTTGGAGGTAATTGGGACGATCACTTACCTTTAATAGAATTTTCTTATAATAACAGTTATCACACAAGTATCAATGCTGCACCATTCGAAGCACTTTATGGACGAAAGTGCAGAACCCCAGTCTGTTGGGCAGAAATTGGGGAAAAGCAACTATCTGGACCTGAGATAGTACAGGAAACAACAGATAAAATCATTCAAGTCAAGGAACGACTGAAAGCAGCACATGATCGACAGAAGAGCTACGCTGATAACAGACGTAAGCCGTTAGAATTCCAAGTAGGTGATAAGGTATTGTTAAAAGTCTCTCCCTGGAAAGGAGTGGTAAGATTCATCAAAAGAGGAAAGCTAAGTCCCAGGTACATTGGACCTTTTAAGATTATTAAAAAAATAGGACCTTTAGCCTAACAGCTACAACTGCCAGAGGAAATGGCAGGAATACATGATGTATTTCCTGTATCTAATCTCAAAAAGTGCTTAGCTGATGAATCACTCGTGATGCCTCTTAAGGATATAGAGATAAATGAACAACTCAGGTTTGTAGAGAGGCCTCTACAAATTGAAGATAGGAAAATCAAGAATCTCAAACATAAGAGATTAGTTCTGGTCAAAGTGAAGTGGGACTCCAAAAGAGGACCTGAGTATACATGGGAGCTTGAATCAGAAATGCAAAAGAAATATCCGCATTTGTTCCAGTAGATCTCGAGGACGAGCTCTAAAACAAGGTGGGGAGGATATAACAACCCTGAACCGACACCCTCGATAATTTTTCTGACACCCTAATATATGTTAAAATATCCCAATATATCTTTAAAAACACCCCGTATGTGAAAACCGAACCCGAAATATAACATAACATATAAAATAAATTAAAAACAATAAATATTAAGCTGAGGCGGGCCGCGTAGACCCACCCCAAGCTTTTACGCAGGCCGCGTGAGACCAGATAGATGGCACAGCCCGGTGCGGCCACGTGGCCCAACACCCGGCAGACCTATGTGATGACCCAACTAAGCTACACGTTGACCCAACATTGACGCGGGCCGCGTAAGGCTTTGCCTTATCTTACGCGGGCCGCGAGAGAGTCAAGATCAGACCCTATAAATAGAGGCCATCGGCTTCAGTCGAAACTCGTTCAAAACATCGTTTTTTCTCTTAAATTTTCACATAGTGGGCATTATACCCGAGTCTAATACCCCCTATTTCGCAAGGTTCTGCTACGATGTAAGTATTATAACCCCTGGAGACGTATTAGATACTCTGCCCGATTGATCTAGGGTTCCGTAACGGCTGTCGTGGTTCTACCCGACGTAGTCGTTGGAATGCCGTCTCAGGGAGGGTATTACTAATGTTAAAATGGGTTATTATACTAACACACGTGCATTTGTGTAATTTATAGATTATTCTCAGGTAATCCTTACTGAAAACCTTAAAACAGCAATGTGAGTTGATCCACTTTTTGTTAACCTTTTGTTAATTGTTTTTACAAAACCTTAAATACCTTTCTATGCGAATAACAGTTATTGAGTATTTGTAAGAATACAATTATCGTGGGTATGTTGG
This sequence comes from Helianthus annuus, assembly GCF_002127325.2. NCBI lineage: Eukaryota > Viridiplantae > Streptophyta > Magnoliopsida > Asterales > Asteraceae > Helianthus > Helianthus annuus. Next base: position 50,415,592 of record NC_035433.2, on the reverse strand, counting down.
GGTTTTGTATACAAAATTTGTTACCATCTGGTCAAGGAGTAACAATTCCACAAGTCAGGTTTGACAGTACCGACGGGTGATAATTGGTATAACATGGAAACAAATGTAATTGCGGGATCGCCCTCAATACTGTTCACTGTGACTTTTTATTTAAACTTGATTAAACTGGGATTCACTCATGATGTGCGTGTACTGTAATATATTTTTGGTATATATTTTAAGCCCTTTTTACACTTTTTAGCCAAGTTTTAAATTTATAAAACACGATATTTACTAACACTAAACACACATATGGGCAAGTGCACCCATCGTGGACGTAGTATAGTGTTGGTAAGATACCGAGGTCATCCAAGGACACAAGAGCTTTTAGTACCGGTTTATCCTCAACGTCTAATCAAATCAAAATGTTAGAAAAAAAACTTAAACTAAGAAAATAAAACTAACTAAATGCTGAAAAATAAAATAAAAATAAAAACAGATAGACAAGATGAATCACTTGGATCCGACTCGTATATTAGTATAACCTTTGATTATTTTCGCACTTTTGCACTTGTTTAAGAGATTATCTTAGTTATTGTAGTAGGCCCCTCTTTTGAAGGCGACGTTACCCTCAACCCAGTAGTTTGAGTCAGCAAGGATACAATCCTTAAGGGTCGGATTATTGAAAGATAATGAATTAAGTTATTAATGCAAATTATGGTAGGCCCCTCTTTTGGAGGTGATGTTACCCTCGACTAAGTAGTCTGAGTCAGCAGGGATACAGTCCTAAATAGCCGGGTTATAGTATTAATAGTAGTTAACTTATGAGGGGATCAAAGAGTTTGGACCCCCGCCATCCAATACCTTTGGGTATTGAAGGAGGTCCTACTAAATTTGAACCAGGTCCCTTGCAGGACCTCTAAACGCTGAACAAGGGCAAGACCCTTACCAAACCGTTCCCTTAACCCCCGACCAGGTAGCCAACATACCTCCATATAGACCGTGAAGATATGAATGGTGAAAATCTTTTATTTTATATAGACAGTAAAATAATGCCAAGACACCACGGACAAACGATAAGGAAAAGTCACCTTCAACATAAGCAACTAGTTATTAAAGTCATTAATACAAAACCAAATAAAAAGTGCAAAAGATTAAAAATAAAAAGTATTATACTAAACACTTGTCTTCACCAAGTGATGTAAGAGACTTAGGCAAACATGGCCTTGATTGTCAAGAACTCATACGATCAATCTTGGATCCCGAGACGACTCACACACTCTATGATGGACAATGGATGATGGTGGTGGATGATGGTGTTGTGATGGTGGTGGGTGGTGGATGAAGTGTGAGAGAGGTGGTGTGCCAAGGGATGAGTTGCAATGAAGCCAAGCACTCCTATTTATATGCTGAACAGAGGCCTGGGCACGGCCCCGTGTCCGCTGGGCATGGCCCCATGCCTGTCTGACACTATCTCTCCTCATTAATTATAATTTGCAATTACAATTAATGCGCCTGCAGTACTTTGGGCACGCCCCCGTGTACACTGGGCACGCACCCGTGGTGAGCAATAGAAGCTTCTACAGGTTTGTCTTTTCTGCTGCTTCTTGGGCACGGCCCCGTGCTCGCTGAGCACGGGGCGTGTTCAGTCTTCTGTCTTCTTTGTTTTGCTTGGGAGGATGCTGTCGAGGGGTCGGGCAATCCACTTTTGTTCCTTTTCTTGTATTTATGTTAGATTTAGCTGCCTTTTTGCTTCTTTTGTTAATTAGAGCTCATTTAATCCTGAAAATACAAAAGGAAGACAAAAACACACTTTTTCCAACATTAGTACTTAAAAAGGGTTAGTTTTATGCCTTATTTGATGTAATTTATATGTTGCATTTTACACACATCAAATACCCCCACACTTGAATTTTTGCTTGTCCTCAAGCAAAACTCTTTAATATGTGGCTTACACTCCCAAATAGAATGGGTAGAAGAGAAGGTTTTGGCTTGTCATAGAGTGTCGGGATGTTTCCAAGATTGTTTAGGTTTTGTTTTTACTTATTTACAATCCTATTCGTCATGGTTTATTAAGAACTTTTCATAAGGTAAATTATTTATTAAGGCATAACATGCCTTTCTAAAATTCCATTTATATACAAGTTCACATACCTCACGGGAGAGATCACTCACACTCGGCCGAAGGTGTATTTTTAGTGAATCACTCGAGAGCGGCATGGAACTTATTCCTACCATAAGCTTGCCAAGCAATCAATCCTCCTCTTTTTTAACTTTATACCTTTGTAAATATCAAGAGGACTTTTTGGGTGAAGGGTTAGGCTTGGGCTAAAGGTGGGTAGTTAGGTTAGTGGTTAGTAGAAAAAAGGGCGAAAGTCGTAAAAAGCGTCGATTTTCGTAAAACATTTTGTTTTTGTGAATTTTTATTTTAAATGAAGTATTTAGCCAAACAAGCTTTTGTTTGAGGAGCTTTGTTTGCTTATTTCTAACTTCATTGTAATTGATGTGTGCGAAGTGTAATATAATTTTAGATGTATATTTAAGCCCTTTTTACACTTTTAGCCAAGTTTTAAATTTATAAAACACGATATTTACTAACACTAAACACACATATGGGCAAGTGCACCCATCGTGGACGTAGTATAGTGTTGGTAAGATACTGAGGTTGTCCAAGGACACAAGAGCTTTTAGTACCGGTTTATCCTCAACGTCTAATCAAATCAAAAAGTTAAAAAGGCTTTTTAAATTAAGAAAATAAAAACTAACTAAATGCTGAAAAATAAAATAAAAAAAATAAAAACAGATAGACAAGATGAATCACTTGGATCCGACTCGTGTATTAGTATAACCTTTGATTATTTTCGCACTTTTGCACTTGTTTAAGAGATTATCTTAGTTATTGTAGTAGGCCCCTCTTTTGAAGGCGACGTTACCCTCAACCCAGTAGTTTGAGTCAGCAAGGATACAATCCTAAAGGGTTGGATTATTGGAAGATAATGAATTAAGTTATTAATGCAAATAGTGGTAGGCCCCGCTTCTGGCGGTGACGTTACCCTCGACTAAGTAGTCTGAGTTAGCAGGGATACAGTCCTAAATAGCTGGGTTATAGTATTAATAGTAGTTAACTTATGAGGGGGTCAAAGAGTTCGGATCCCCGCCATCCAATACCTATGGGCATTGAAGGAGATCCTACTAAATTTGACCCAGGTCCCTTGCAGGACCTCTAAACGCTGAACAAGGGCAAGACCCTTACCAAACCGTTCCCTTAACCCCCGACCAGGTAGCCAACATACCTCCATATAGACCGTGGAGATATGAATGGTGAAAATCTTTTATTTTATATAGACAGTAAAATAATGCCAAGACACCACGAACAAACGATAAGGAAAGATCACCTTCAACATAAGTAACTAGTTATTAAAGTCATTAATACAAAACCAAATAAAAAGTGCAAAAGATTAAAAATAAAAAAGTATTATACTAAACACTTGTCTTCACCAAGTGATGTAAGAGACTTAGGCAAACATGGCCTTGATTGTCAAGAACTCTTACGATCAATCTTGGATCCCGAGATGACTCACACACTCTATGATGGACAATGGATGATGGTGGTGGATGATGGTGTTATGGTGGTGGTGGGTGGTGGATGAAGTGTGAGAGAGGTGGTGTGCCAAGGGATGAGTTGAAATGAAGCCAAGCACTCTTATTTATAGACTGAACAGAAGGCTGGGCACGGCCCCTTGTCCGCTGGACACGCCCCGTGCCTGTCTGACACTATCTCTCTTCATTAATTGTAATTCGCAATTACAATTAATGCGCCTGCTGTACTTTCGCCACGCCCCCGTGCTCACTGGACACGGCCCCGTGGTGGGCAATAGAAGCTTCTATAGGTTTGTCTTTTCTGCTGCTTCTTGGGCACGGCCCCGTGCTGGCTGAGTACGGGGCGTGTTCAGTCTTCTGACTTCTCTTTTCTGCTTGGGAGGATGCCGTTGAGGGGTCGGGCAGTCTACTTTTGTTCCTTTTCTTGTATTTATGTTAGATTTAGCTGTCTTTTTGCTTCTTTTGTGAATTTGAGCTCATTTCATCCTGAAAATACAAAAGGAAGACAAAAACACTCTTTTTCCAACATTAGTACTTAAAAAGGGTTAGTTTTATGACTCATTTGATGTAATTTATATGTTGCATTTTACACACATCAGTAATATATATATATATATATATATATATATATATATATATATATATATATATATATATATATATATATATATATATATATTAGTTACATGAAAACCGAGCTTGTTACTTAAAATAAAGGGTAAAAATAAAAAGGGTTTTTTTGGTAGGTAAAAAGGGTTTTGGGTTAAGAAATGAAAAGGTTTAGGCTCAAAGGGGTTAACTAGGTGGAATTTTTGGGTAGGTGAAAAGAAAAATAAAAATAATGGTGTTGAAAGAAAAAGGGTTAGTCCTAATGCCTCCATCATTTACTTACTTGGGTTTAAGTTGGTAAGGACCGGGAATGAATTGTCGTGGCAAGTTCTAGAGTCGTAAGAACCAAGCGGCTATTCACACAAGAAACGAAAAATGAGCATTTAGCGTAAAGATGTATATTTGTATGCTCAATAAAGGCTCAAAAACTCACTTTTGTGGGAATGGGTTTTTTTATGTGATCGAGTATATATAATCGAATTTTAACTAAGCTTGTCATGCCGTTTCATAATTTTCTTATGTTGGTTCTTTTTATCACGATGCTATCGGTTGTAAACTTATAAAAATATAACCTTGTTAGTCTTAGAATTCCCAACTTAAACTTAGACAAGATAAAATAAAAAAAAATTTTGAAAAAAATTTGGGGTGATTAGCGGTTCCAATAGAGTTTTGTGTAAGGCTTGTTATTAGGACTTGCAAAATTCAAGGTTTTAGCATCCCCCCTCACACTTAAATTACACATTGTCTTCAATGTGTCCCAAAAATAAATTTTTAGGTTGATTGAATGTGTAACATTGTGTTTAAAAGCAAAAATTTATGTTACTGGCAGTCTGGACACGGCCCCCTGGGGACCGGGCACGGCCCCATGTTCAGGTGCCAGTAACAATAATTAAAGAAAAGAAACAGAAGCCTGGACACGGGGGCGTGTTCGGTGAACACGGCCCGTGTCCAGTTACCTGAACTGGGCATTTTCCTGCAGGGTGTTCAGCATGGGGCCGTGTTGGCTGGGCACGGCCCGTGCTGAACTGACTGTAAGGGAGAAATTGTTGTCGGGTGCCTTGTTTTCGTGCATGGGTTTATGTTTCTCGTTTCCCTTGTCATCCTTGACCACCATGAGTGTGTTTTATTTATTATGACACCATCAAACCTTAAAATCATCATTCCATTAAAACCATAGAGAATTACATAGTCCTAAAATACTAGTAGTTAAGTAAACATAAGAAGTTTTAACCCAAGGAGCCTCTAGCATACACGTTATTTTAATTAGAAAAATTTCTGAGAATATAGTAGTCTCGGTTGAATGTGGCTTCATAGAACTCCTTCCTCCGGTTATGGGTTCCTAATATGTCGGCGAGCCATTCCTCTATCTCCCTTGGGAGGAGAAAGGGGGGCTCATTGGCATTGGTTTGAGGAGGTGTGACTTCCACCGGGACCTCTTGTGGATCTTCAAGGGAGGTTCTGCTGGAATATCATCCCATCCGGTAGGGTTATTGACTCCGAACGCTAGGTTCCAATCCTCTTGAGGGAGGATGGGTTCCATGGGAGGAGTCACAAGAATATTTAACCTCCGGTGCAAGAGGTTAATTTCTTGAAAACTATTTTCCAGCCCTACCGTAAGATAATTTATACGGTCTATTAGGACCTCGTCTACCGAAGTCAATTCATCGATTGCCTCCCGTAGTGCCATGACGTAGTGTACAAGGGTAGCTTCAATGGAAGGTCTTCTTCCACTTCTACTGTTTCTTGAATGCACGGACGATGTTTCACTGTTTTCACTTGACATTCTGTGAAAATAAACCGAAAACAGCTTATTTACTGAAACAGTATCTTGGACACGGCCCCGTGCTCAATGAGCACGGCCCCGCGTTCACCTTTCTGCATAATTTTGAAACAAGGAATCTTGAAGTTTTAAGTTATTTTCTCTAACTTGTGAAGCCTTTTTGAGTAATAGTAACTTAAAACAATGTTATACAACTTGTTTTTAACAAGATTCCTTGGATAAAACCCAATATTTCTTGCCATAAAGCTTGAATTCTCAAACTTTAATGGAGGTTTTTGGAGAAAGATGAAGAAGAGGAAATGGATAAAAGAGGAAAGGACAAGAAGGTTGTTGGAAACTTCTTTTAGAACATACCTAGGATAGTTGAGAGAAGATTCCTTCAAATCTCTGTCCCTAGATGGTCCAAATGTGCAGAATTCTTGGCTTCATTTATAGAAAACGACAGCGTGCTGGACACGGCCCCGTGTCGGCTGGACACGGCCCCGTGTGCAAACAGAATCCTGACACAGTTTGTCCGTATTCTGACGTAAAAGTCAGAAGGGAATCTTTTGGTGGACACGGGGCGTGTTGGCTGGACACGGCCCCGTGTCGAGGGGCTGATTATGAAGTTCGTCTATTTCTAAGGAGTCTATTCGGATCGGGCGGTTCCTTACTGGATGGAACAACCCAAAGTGCCTAAGATACCTTAAGTGTCCTAGACTAAGGCGAGAACGCAAGAGGTTGTCGGTGAGGGTAATTCCTATTTTTATTCTAGGTGGACAAGTCCAACCCTTTCCCGGGCTCTCGTTAAAGAAGGTATATGCCGAATCGCTCAGGTCTATGTATGCACCGAACGAAGTCGATGGGGAGTCCTTCACGGCACAATCGGCACAGGGACGACTATCGTCCAAGTCTTCGCTAGAACTGAAGGTATTTTTGGGAGCAACGAGGTTGTTGGAATGCGACCCAACATTTCTTCATGGTCGTCGTCTTGGGATGGATTACTGAAGTCCTTCCTAAGCTCCTTTAACCAATTTAAAATTAGATTTTCTAGTTGAAATAACTCGTCAAGGAGCATTTCTCCCAGAATATCTGGCTGGGCGTATTCGAGGGAGAAATAGTGATTATTTTTACTTTCGCCCCTCTTAAGGTTATAGGGAGACGGTCGGTCTATATAGTGGGGCTTATAATTTAGAAAGTAACATTCAAATTCTTTATGTTTGCCTCCACATAATTGACACCACGTACCATAAGAGTGCCGAAAGTAAAAAGAATTACCATTACTCATGTTTGTGTCAGAAATTACCAACCGCCGGGATCTAACGGTTCTGTTTTCAGTAACTGAATCTTGGGCACGGGGGCGTGTTGAGTGAGCACGGCCCCGTGTTCAGCTTACTGTCTGACTTAAAACAAGATTGCCAGTTCCAATGATTGAGCACGGGGGCGTGTTCAGCAGGCACGGCCCGGGCTGAGCTCTGCAGAAGCTGAAAAACTAAGAAAATCCTAAAAAATTAAAAAGAAAATAAAAAAATGATTAGGCCGTTGATTCCTAACTTTCTTAAAATCCTTGTGTCCCCGGCAACGACGCCAAAAACTTGATGTGCGTGTAGTGTAATATATTTTTGGTATATATTTTAAGCCCTTTTTACACTTTTTAGCCAAGTTTTAAATTTATAAAACACGATATTTACTAACACTAAACACACATATGGGCAAGTGCACCCATCGTGGACGTAGTATAGTGTTGGTAAGATACCGAGGTCGTCCAAGGACACAAGAGCTTTTAGTACCAGTTTATCCTCAACGTCTAAGCAAATCAAAATGTTAGAAAAAAAAAAATTTAAACTAAGAAAATAAAACTAACTAAATGCTGAAAAATAAAATAAAAATAAAAACATATAGACAAGATGAATCACTTGGATCCGACTCATATATTAGTATAACCTTTGATTATTTTCGCACTTTTGCATTTGTTTAAGAGATTATCTTAGTTATTGTAGTAGGCCCCTCTTTTGAAGGCGACGTTACCCTCAACCCAGTAGTTTGAGTCAGCAAGGATACAATCCTAAAGGGTCGGATTATTGAAAGATAATGAATGAAGTTATTAATGCAAATTATGGTAGGCCCCTCTTTTGGAGGTGACGTTACCCTCGACTAAGTAGTCTGAGTCAGCAGGGATACAGTCCTAAATAGCCGGGTTATAGTATTAATAGTAGTTAACTTATGAGGGGATCAAAGAGTTTGAACCCCCGCCATCCAATACCTTTGGGTATTGAAGGAGGTCCTACTAAATTTGAACCAGGTCCCTTGCACGACCTCTAGACGCTGAACAAGGGCAAGACCCTTACCAAACCGTTCCCTTAAGCCCCAACCAGGTAGCCAACATACCTTCATATAGACCGTGGAGATATGAATGGTGAAAATCTTTTAAATAGTAAAATAATGCCAAGACACCACGGACAAACGATAAGGAAAAGTCACCTTCAACATAAGCAACTAGTTATTAAAGTCATTAATACAAAACCAAATAAAAAGTGCAAAAGATTAAAAATAAAAAGTATTATACTAAACACTTGTCTTCACCAAGTGATGTAAGAGACTTAGGCAAACATGGCCTTGATTGTCAAGAACTCTTACGATCAATCTTGGATCCCGAGACGACTCACACACTCTATAATGGACAATGGATGATGGTGGTGGATGATGATGTTGTGATGGTGGTGGGTGGTGGATGAAGTGTGAGAGAGGTGGTGTGCCAAGGGATGAGTTGCAATGAAGCCAAGCACTCCTATTTATAGGCTGAACACAGGCCTGGGCACGGCCCCGTGTCCGCTGGGCATGGCCCCGTGCCTGTCTGACACTATCTCTCCTCATTAATTGTAATTCGCAATTACAATTAATGCGCCTGCAGTACTTTGGGCACGCCCCCGTGTTCACTGGGCACGCCCCCGTGGTGAGCAATAGAAGCTTCTACAAGTTTGTCTTTTCTGCTGCTTCTTGGGCATGGCCCCGTGCTCGCTGAACACGGGGCGTGTTCAGTCTTTTGTCTTCTCTGTTTTGCTTGGGAGGATGCTGTCGAGGGGTCGGGCAATCCACTTTTGTTCCTTTTCTTGTATTTATGTTAGATTTAGCTGCATTTTTGCTTCTTTTGTTAATTAGAGCTCATTTAATCCTGAAAATACAAAAGGAAGACAAAAACACACTTTTTCCAACATTAGTACTTAAAAAGGGTTAGTTTTATGCCTTATTTGATGTAATTTATATGTTGCATTTTACACACATCAACTCACCAGTATTTCCCACTGACAAAATGTTTTTAAAAACGCGTTTCAGGTAACAATATGTGAAAGCCAAATAGAAGCCCGCTGGACAGCACTGAAGGCTTGGAAAAGTGGCAATAAAGTTACCTAAGAATAAAGTAGATGTTTTATTAAATAAAATAGGATTTATTCCTATAAAAGTGTGTATACTAAAAACTTGGGTTTTACCCATGTATTTAATATTATAAAATGTGGTGGTTTACTCTGATTTAATATTTCCTAACTACGGTCCTGGTGAAAATTTTCGCTGCCAAATTGGTTAATAACATGATACCACCGAAACTGGCTCGCGGCCGCCCGTTCCCGGGGATTAGGGATCGGGGGCTGTGACACCAAAGCTGGAACCACACTGATGGGTCCACCTCCAAATGTCCCAAGAGATGAAATGCTGAAAAGGTTAGCAACTTCAAAACCTCAAGTTGTTAAAGATTTGAAACTTTTAACTTCTGAAACTGTCCCAAAACCAACAATATCTGATGACTCTGCAATGAGTAAGCTTATGAATCTGCAATCAATGAATGAATGGGAACAAGAAGGAGATTCAAGAAAACCAAACATTGTTAAAAGATAAATCTCTGAAACTAAGTCTGTCTTGGTGAGAGAGATTGCCAGGGATGTAATGACATTCCCTGAGTTTAATCTGGTGAAGTATTATTTGACAAGAGAAGATATACCACCAAGACCACCGACTCCTGTCAGAGTGGCTTTAAGAAATAAAAGGATAAAAAGAGGTTCATGTAGCATTCACTCCAAGAATGAGAATCCAGTAAAAAGAATTTTAAAAGTGGATGAAGTGAAAGTTGCAACTGATGATGTTGGAGGAACTCGTGTGCAAAACAGGTACACACTTCTGAGGAAAAATGGGGAAGAACAAAAGGTGAATGATGAAGAGATAGCTGACCAGTTGCATCCTATAGACATTCTGTTTATGAAGGATCATTATGAAAAGGAAAAGAAAAATAACCAAGAAGTCAGAAGAGCATTGAATGGCATATCAAAGGCTGGAATACTGCTATTTGAAAGAATGGCTTTTTCAGACTTTGATCTATGCATCAACTATGAGCATGTGCACAACAAAAAGGTGTATGTCATTCCACCCAAAACAAAAGTCCCTGCAGAGATAGTGGAAGATGCAAGATCTGGAGACATCATTGAATTAACAAGCAAAACTAATAGTCACAACTATGGTGTCATCTTCAGAGATATTGAAAATAACAAAGCTCTGTTCAGAAGTGTTGATATCTGCAAGTACTCAAATCAAACTCTAAGGTTTATCTTGAAAGGTATGAACAAAAGACAAGAATACCTTCAGAAGACAGGAGAAAACTTGGAGGGTCACAGGAAAGAGATTGAGCAAATGATTGAGGAATGGATCCAAGAAAGAGAATGGTACAAAGACATGTATGTCAGCTGCAACAAGTATATCTCTTACAAGAAGCAGTTAAAGAAAGGAGATGTGCATAAGAGAGTGAAGCTAAATTGAAAAACTTGTTTGTTTGACTTTTTTATCTTTTATGTAATTTGTTTTTCAAGAACATCAGTAACTGTTTTAAATTTGCAAATGTTATATTTCCACTATTTGGAAATTTTCTGTTCATAGATAGTTCATTTTCTTGCAATACTTAGGGGGAACTGTTAGGAAACTTTATTTGTAAGTATTGAAGAAAATCACAATCAACTGGATCTATGAAGAGATAACAGTCCTGAAGATCACAACAAGAGAAAGAAGATCAGATAGGACAACTGAAATGCACAGCATCTACTTCAAAGAATCACAAGTTGACCAAGAGCTGATTTGGAATATCAGAGAAGGTCATTTCTAATGGATCTGATGATATTTCTGATGAAATATCATCAGTTTCTGACGATTCTGATCATCAGATTTTCTGATGATTTGTTCACCAGAATTTCTGATGAAGTGGTTTATCAGAAATTCTGATAAATACCCCACTTGTCTAAAACCAAGCTCTATCCTGCCACCATGACCGAAGCAAGTTGATATTATTGGATATCATGATTACAAAGGCAACTTGAACGTTGGATTCAATGAATATGTCAAATTGCTACTTTTTGCAGGACTTATTGCATGAATAAACTATTGTTTATCCATGTACCCAGCCTTCTATAAATAGAAGGCTCAACCAGCAGAAGACAATTGAGTTTGAAGCTTAGCATTCATATACAACACACAAACTCCATTGCCCTTCTCACCCACAGAATTCAAGATTCATTTGTATTAGATAATAATCTTACAATCACCTTGTAAACTATTTTGTTTCAAAGTGATATAAACTTGATAATCTGTAGGTCTTGTTTCTGAAAGTCTGATTTCCATTTCCGCACATCTTTTTCACATCTACTGAAATCACTTGCCATATTACGTGAAAAGAAGTTGTTTAGGCCATACTGGGTCCAACAATACTAATCGGAAACATGCAATAACTAGATTATACTATTATTACATTTTTTTAACTATGTGATCGGGATTATATAGAGGTATGATTAACAAATATTTTTTATTTTACGTGTGTAATACACGGGTTTGTAACACTTAAATTAAAATATTATTCAGTCTAAGTTTTTTTTTATATTTAATTCATCTAATACACGGGTTTATAAACTAGTATATAATAATTTATAATAAATAATAACAATAATAACTAAATTAATATAAAAACCATTCTCCACCTTAATAAATATTTTTTTATGCATCTTCTCGCTCAAAAGAAATTGATATACCATAATGCTTGAGTTACTAAATTATACTATATGATATGATATATAGATAAAAATATAAGAATTACTTTATCTCTTTGAATATACTGATTTTACATATTACAGATCAAGATTATCTTCACATCTATGACATACGATAAAGGGTCATTATATTTTTTAATATGTCTGTATTTAATATGAATATCCTTTAAAATCAAAAGTCTTTAAATCGTAGGTTTATTATTATCTATAACAAAACTATTATTATTTTTTTATTATTATTCATATCCCTGATTTAATTATTTATGCATTATTATATTTACTTTATTTGATAATATAACACCTCATTAAGATTAACAACATATATAGATTATATATTTCTAAAACCAAATGATTTAAAATATTAATTATTGATAAAGATGATAAAGTAACAAATCTACTAATAAAAAATCCCCTTAATGTCACATGTCACTCTAATTTAACTTTTAATAAACATCAAATCTTATTTAACTTTTAATATAAGATTCCAATTATTGTCACGGGTCACTCTCTCCTTCAACTTTATAATTTAGACTTACATTTTATTTAAAACATTTTTTTAATCCTTATCCTTACTAATATAATAAATTTAATTGAAATATGTTAATAACCATATTAGGATGCACTATTTAATTAATTGTATATATAAATACAATGTATTTTATTAAATATTGTTAGGATCGGAGGCTCTCATGATTGTGTTTGCTTGTATAATTTGTACATTAAGAGAATATGAAATAATGTAAAGTGCAGCGGAAATGAATACAAACTTTGTAAACACAATCAAAGAAGAGAATAGTTTGATAAACAAATACTTCACATTAAGTTGAATGATTGAATTACAAAGCAAATGATTACAAGCATGCTTACAATACTAAACTCCCCCTCAGCCTGATGCTCCAAGGTTGGTTGCACAAGATGAAAGGATTAGACATGAGAAGAAAAACTTGCTCAGTCAATCAAATGTAACAATACAGGGTACTGTTCCATTTATAGGCAAACCAAACCACTGAGGCATCTCAGCTGACGTCACCATGAAAGCGACATCTAACAACCTGTAAACACTGTTCTATACAAACTACTGATGTCTAACAACTGATTATCAGGAAAATACAAAACATAGGTAAACTACTGCTTCACTTTCCACTGATGTAGCCTGAGCACTGATGTTGAGCATTAGTGCCTTCAAAGGTGATCAGTCCTTGAATGAGCAATGCTTGTGCCTTCAGCAGTACTTAAGAAACATCAGTAGATAGAGCGTTAGTGTTTGTCTTCAGTAGTCTTTAGAGTTTCATTAGTGTTCGGTTCATCAGTTGTTCTATTGAGCAGTACTTGAGATCTATCAGCTGTTAGATAACCATTGTCAAGGGGAAAGCTTAATGTAAACAGCTGCTTATTTTGAATCCACTGTCGTGATCCGGTTTTGGCTTTCATTATCTGTTCCTCTGGTTAGGTTCAATCCCAACAATCTCCCCCTGGAACAGATAATGCCAAAACCCTTCATTATTCTAGATTTTTATTTCTCATCAGAAGTTCCTTAGCTTGTCTTTTAAATTCTTCTTCAAAATCCTTGGAACTTGAGTCATCCTCATCCCTACACAGTGTAAGTTCAAGGAGATCCTGCAAATCTTCAGCACTAAGGCCTAGTGCTTCTTTCCTTGATATGTACTTCACTTCGCCATTGGATCTGACCAAGGTCAATACGTGGGTCTTTTGATCAGACATCCACTTTAGTACTTTTAATCCTAATGGGTTTCTTGGAAGAGATTTATTTCCTGATGAGTTTGGAGATGTTGGCCTTGTGAAAAGTTGTAAGCTATCAGACATTTGTTTGAGGGCCATCTCAATGACATCATTTGCTGCAGCTATATCTTCTGCAGTTTCCTTTTCAATTTGCTCTTGTCTCTTTTGTTGATCTGGCTCAATGTCTGATATTTCTGCTGAGTCATATGGTGATGCAGGTTTGGTTAATACCTTTTTGGCAAGGTCTTGAAGCTTAGCTGATCTATCTTCTTTTAGATCCATTTTCTTGATGGCATCCTTGAAGTACTCAGCTTCCTTTTCTTTCACATCTTCACTGGTCAATGATTTCCCTTCTTCTTGGTTTGTCACAAGGATAGGATTATCTACTGATGAGACCAGTGATTGAAGAGCATTTAATTGTTGTTCTAGCTTATTGTAGTCGGGCTTGATTGGAGTGCCTAAGACAGTTATTCTCCTTTTCTTAAGCCTTTCATAAGCTTCATCAGTGTACTGCTTTGTCCATTTTGCTATGGCAGTGGCAGAGTCCACCTTTGCATCCACCAGCTCCTATTTCTTTCTTTTGTACTCAGATGTTAGGTCAGCAATGAGCTTTTTGTATTTGTTCCAATTTGGAGCAGTCTTCTTCTTTCTTGGATCATTTTTAATCCTTTCAATTATGTCTGCCTCATGCTTTAAAGCAACTATTGGCCATTCTTCAAATTGGTTTTCTTCAGCAGGATAGAATTTTTCTTTCATGATATACTCAAGATATTCTTTTCTCAGTTTATTTCGTTTTTCTTTCTTTTCTTTGTCTAGATCTTGTGCATAATCATCCATCTGCTTGACTTTTGTGAGCAAGAATTCCAATTTTTCAGCAATGGCTTCGTCACTTTGACCTTCACATTCAATTTTGGCTCTTATCTTAGCCTGCCTTGCTTTGAGCTCAAGGTATTCATCCATGTCTTCTGGGACTATGAAGCCTATGAGTGAAGGGAATCTTCTGTTTGAAGGATCATCATCAGTGTAGAGCTGTCTTATCTCATTTTTTATGGCTTCTAGTTCCAGTGGATATTTTGCAGCAATGGGATCACATTTGTCCTCATTTGCCTGAGTAAGTTTTCTTTTTCTAGTGTAAAGCTTTGCTGGTTGTGATGTGGGAATGGTGAGAGCAGTGGTGGATGGTTGACTAACAGCTATTGAAACAACAGGTGTTTTAACCTCTGTTGTCATTACAACTACTGATGTGTCAGTAGATGTCTTCTGCTTTTGAGCAGGGGTTGGAATGGTAGTGATTTGAGAGATGATTTGTGTTTGACTAACAGCTGTTGAAACAACTGGTGTTTCAACCACTGTTGTCATTACAGCAGATATTGTAACATCTGCTGTCTTCTGCTTTTTGACAGGAGGTGATGATGGGGTGGCTGTTTTTGGTGGTGAATTTGGTTTTGGTGATGTGATCACAGATGATGATGATGATGGTGGAGCAGTGGTTGTGGTGGTGTGTGGTGATGTGGTGTGTGGTGATGTGGTGTGTGTTGATACTGCAGCTTTGGTATGGCTATTCTTTTCTGGCTCAATGTAGATACCATCTTCAATTCCCTTCTTCTTCCACTTGATCTTCTCCCCCTTTTTGGCATTATCTGGGAAAGGTTCATTCAAGAAAAGGACAGTGGGAGGAATTTTTCTAGAGGTACTTTGGATATGAGCCTTGATAGCTTTGATGTCTGCCTGAGTATCTTTAAACCTTGATTCCACCATGTTTGTCAGCTTTTGTACATGTATAGCATGCTGCTGATCAGCCATCTGTTTTTGTCTTTCCAGCAGTGGTTGGAACATATTCCATAGCTCATTTGCAGCAGGTGCAGGTTGTGCAGGTGCTTGAGCTGGAGCAGCAGTGGATTGTGCTTTTTGAGCTTTTAACAGCTGTTGCACCATATCCTTTATTTCAGCATCTGAGGTCTCCATATTTTCAACTCTGCCCGTCAATTCCTGATATTTTGAATCATCACCCAAGTTAATGGGATCATCTGAATCCCCACCAGCAGTGGTTGTACCAATGTGTGACTTAGGAACTGAATCCCAAAAGTCATTCATTGATGCCCCTTGTTCTTGGTACTGGGGACTTCTTTCTTCAGCACTTGATAGCCTTTTGAGGGTACCAGTGGGCAGAACAACCTCACTGGTGGTTCTCATTGGTGCTATTGAAGAAATTGCCTTCAAGGGAGTCTTATGAATGAAACCACTGTCCAATATAAACCAGTGGGTTCAACATTTGTAGTGGCTGCTCCACTTGAACTACTGACAGGAGTTACTTGTAACTCACGCAGTGTAACCTCCTCAGTTGTTGCTGGGATAGAAGAGGTATAGACATCAGACCCAGTCACTTGTGGGAGTATACTCTTAGTGATAGGTGATTGAGAGAAACTGGTTTGTGTCTGAGCTACATTCACTGCATGCAACAAGGGTAACATGGATTGTGGTAATATGAGGGGTGAGGATAAAGGAGTTGAAAGAGACATGTCCTTGGGATCAGGACTGTGGAAGATGGATTCGAGTGGGTCCAGAGCTTCATATTGTGGGGTCCCTGTGTTTACACCCTGATCCTTTTGTGAGGATGCAGGAGGAGTTTGAGGCAAGGGTGGAGATCTTTCTTCCAACTGTTGTGAGGAAGTAGCAGCAGTGGTTATTGGTGACATTTGTGTTGTCACTGGCAGTGGCTCTGGGATCTCATCTTCCAGAGGTGCCTTTGTTTTGGGTTTTGGGGGCTTTCTGGATGTTTTCTTTTTGGTCTTTTTAGTGGTGGCAGGTATGGGTTTCAAAACAGTGGGTGTGCTGCTTTGATCACCTGGAGCAGTGGGCTCAGCAGCCGATACCTGAGGAGCAGTTTCATCTGCTAAATTCTGCTCAGGCACCTCTGCTTTTGTTTTTATAGGTGCCAACATTCTAGAGAATGTTTCAGGTGTTAAACCATTTATTTTAAAGTGAGCACCTTGTTTGGGCAATTATGCATCTTCTTTTTCAATTTTTTGTTCAAAATAATAGCTTAGAAACCTTGGAAAGAGCAGAAATGCTTTACTATCAACATTTTTCACCAAATCATCAAAGATCTCCTGGGAATAATTAAAATTTTCATTATTTAAAATAGCATATCCTAGGCATTGGATCTTTAATGGTGTTTCGTTAAAAGCGGTTGTTTTATTAGAAACACGCATCAAAAGAGTGTGAAATAAAAACCTGGGCGCAGAAGGGAAATAACCTTTTTGTAAGGTATCTCTTTTTTATTGTTCTGCATACCCTCTATTCAAGAAGTCATTTTTCAACTAGGTTTTTGAAAAAGAGGTTTTACCTTTTTTATCATCGAGTTTAAAGACTTCTGAAATGGATTGTGGAGTAATTTGAATCTTTTTACTCTGTATAGAGGAGTTGATGGCTGTGACAGTGTCTCCTTGTTTTTCAAGGGTAGCATTGTTCCAGAACTCTCTCTGGGTTTGTAGATAAATGGGAGCGTCTACTGTCAACGAAGTTTTGTACTTTGATGCAGATAAGGTGTCGATGATGGAGTCGAAGGTGTTGGTGGTTGTGGGTTTGTGAGTATACCCAAGTAGTTGTGAGGGGATTTGTAATGAATTTATGTGGGTTCAGCGGCCATTTGAGTGGTGTCTTTTGGAGCAGATGAAGAAGATGATTTTGCTTTTGATTTTGATTTCGTCATTTTTGATGAAGAAGATCGAAGAATGTTTTTGCGAAGAAGAGTGGGAAACTGCTTTGAGAAGAGAATTTTGGAATTCAATTCGACAGTGTGAGCCCCTGTTTGGGTTTATCCAGGGTTTTATTTAGGGAAAAAGTAAGTGCTGATGTGGCAGCGGTTATAATGATCTTATGGCTAAAAACTGAACACGCGTCAACCCCTGATGAGACGATGAATAATGGAAGACAGTTGTTTAGAGAGCCACTGACGAAGCAAATATCAGTGGTTACAACGGTAATAAATGGAACAGTGGGTGATTTTTACTATCAATGGATGCTTCTTAATACATCAGTGGATAAAACACTGATTTTGAACAACATTGCATATCATGAAGATGAGAGGGCAGAGGTTGACTTTCAGCAATGGACAGTGTTTAGGAACCAGATATTTGATTACAACAGTGGTAGAAACAATGGTGAGGTTTTTCTTTTTTTTTTTTTTTTTTTTTTTTGCTATTACATCAGCAACTGTTAGTGCAGCAGTGGTTGAACTTTTGACAAATAATTTTAGCATCTGCTTGTTCAGATAAGGGAATTGATTTTGTCTTGTGTAAACACAATATCATGTCCAACATCTGTTAATATACATCTGCAGAAGTGCTATACTTAACAATTTGCATTTTAGATGCAAGTTGTCAATTTAATTTATCAGTAGTTTTTCAGGAATTTTATGTTCGAGGTTTTTACCACATTTTATAATAAGATTTGGTGCTTTTATGAATTCATGACAGTGGTTTAGTATCCCAGATGATGAAAACCGTTTTGCTGAGGTTACTCATTTTGTGTCTAATTATTTGAATTAGAACATGAGTATCTCAGTAGTTTAAAGTCTGTTAACAATCAATTTTTTGTCAGTGATAAAACAAACTTGAGCTCGACACATGTACCCTTTCCTTTTGATCTATTTTTAAGGATAGTAACACCACAAAAAATAAGCAAATTACATCCTGACCAGAGATGAACTTTTTACTATCAAAAATGAGTAAAAGTACAAAATATATTATAAAAAAATAATATATCTGGTTTTATCTGAGAAAAAAAAATTCAAAAAGTAAAGGTTATTTTGAAAATAACATCAAAAGAATCTGGTAACTTTCCAAATAAGCTCATCATTCTCAAGTTGTATGACCACTGTTTGGGACCATTTTCTTATCTATTGATTGCAAAGTCCTCTTTTAGTTCAATCACTGGAGATACTATGGTTACCTGAACATTCCTGAATTAATGAATCCCCACAGTTGCTTGATGACCATAGTTTTCCAAAATTTTGAACTCTTAAGTGTTTTACATTTATTCTCTTTTCATTTGACTTCAAAGGTTTTGAGATAAACACACTTATGAGCTTTTATGATTTTACTTCTTCCCTTTTTATCCTTCCCATTCATAAGTAATGAGATACTTACTGGGGGGTATTTATTGAAGAAATACTTAATTCCAGAATCATTTTGCAGTAATGTTTTGAGAGATCTGGCCACATTTGAACATGTTTTATTACCAAATCTCACATTACGTATGATTTGGATTGTTTTAACCCCTGATTTTCTTAATGTGTTTTGACAGGGTTGATTTGGTCCTTCTGAGGATTTTCAACCTGCCTTTTAACACATAAGATTTCATGACTAAAGTTTTATTTCCCTCTTTCTACATTAGCAAAACACTAATGTTTATATGAACATAGGTTTTGTTAATCTGAGGTTCATACTTTAGCATTAAACATGATGAGTTCATCACAAATTTCATAATAACAGTTGAAATCACTTTAGAAGGATGATAATCATACCATAGTTACTAGACATGTTTTCAGATCTGAAAACTATGGGTGATTTGTGTATGACATCACATGTTGTTTGAAATTTGTGTATATTATGACATCTTGGTTGTTTTTACAGAGTATCTGATTCATCATTTTGAACATGATTTCTCTTTGCTCTGTTTTTCAACTAAATACATTCAACCTTAGTATCAATGAGGTTTGAGCTAAACTGTTATGTCAAATTGATTGTTAGATCGAATTTGACTGTCCGAGCTCTGATACCAATTGTTAGGATCGGAGGCTCTCATGATTGTGTTTGTTTGTATAATTTGTACATTAAGAGATTATGAAATAATGTAAAGTGCAGCGGAAATGAATACAAACTTTGTAAACACAATCAAAGAAGAGAATAGTTTGATAAACAAATGCTTCACATTAAGTTGAATGATTGAATTACAAAGCAAATGATTACAAGCATGCTTACAATACTAAACTCCCCCCCCCCCAGCCTGATGCTCCAAGGTTGGTTACACAAGATGAAAGGATTAGACATGAGAAGAAAAACTTGCACAGCCAATCAAATGTAACAGTACAGGGTACTGTTCCATTTATAGGCAAACCAAACCACTAAGGCATCTCAGTTGACGTCACCATGAAAGTGACATCTAAAACCTGTAAACACTGTTCTATACAAACTACTGATGTCTAACAACTGATTATCAGGAAAATACATAACATAGGTAAACTACTGCTTCACTTTCCACTGATGTAGCCTGAGCACTGATGTTGAGCATTAGTGCCTTCAAAGGTGATCAGTCCTTGAATGAGTAGTGCTTGTGCCTTCAGCAGTGTCACACTCTGACTTTTGCGGAAGCGTGATTATGGGGTGACTTACTTGTTATCATTGCATTCAACCATATCAAACAATCTGTATGATAATACCAAAGATTTGTCATCTATAAAATGAGTTTAAAACATAACAACATTGTCTAAAACGTAGACTTCAAAATTTAAGTTTTACAAACCAGATGAATTGTGTAAAAGTTTGCTAAGGACTCGTCAAAGATAATAGTTGTAATCCAAGTTTGGAAGACGTGTCTCGTCCAGGATTAAGACACACTGGCCAAACCAAAAAACCATGGATGACATCTTTATACTTAACATGACTTGAAATTCCAACGCCCGCCAGATCCATACTTAATTTCCTGAAATACATGTAGTTTGGAAAACATCAACAAAAGTTGAGCGAGTTCATGTGTATGTGAGTCTGTATAAATCGTTAATGTGTGTCTGTATAGATTGTAAAATATGTCTGTATAAATGTATGTCCTTGGTATGTAGCAATAAGGAAAAACAGATCAATTAATGTGTAGCTAATACATTAATAAGTGATATGGCCTAGGAAGCACTCAAACCTGTAACGCGTACTTCATACAGGTCCTTCCGGCGGAACAACATAGTCACCACATGCAGCCACACGCTGGCCCATGTGTGGGGCTCGCAACACCCAATAGATCTATCACTCATGCCTCTCGGTCCCTATACAAGGATTAATGGTCTTACGATAATAGCCTATCCATTCACGTGATCTAACAGTAAATTCCTTAGCTAATCATACCATGTATAAAAGTGTCTGTAATTGTCTGTAAAACTCTGTAAATGTCTGTAATGTCTATAAAAATTGTAACATGTATTTCACCCCCGAAGTATAAAACTAGAAATAGTTAAGAGAAAAGGGGGACATGAACTCACAGTATTGCGTCTTCGGTACTCGTAACCCAAATCTCTTCAGCAAACACGACTACCTACAATGGTCAAACGTCTATTAGACGAACGGGTCGTGCCTTGTCTTAGTATTTATGTCTTTGAGTTACGTTTCGTATATTGTTTCGAGTGATAATTATTCGTCAAAATAGTTAGTATTTCAACTTAGTCATATGTCGTGTTGGAATATTTGTTCATTCCATATTCTAGTATCAATACTTCTAAAGCATCTTATATACGCGTTTCCTTCCCAAGGATGGGATGTCGGAAATATACTTTTAAGTCCCTTTTAGAGATTATATATATTTAACCATGTTCGTGTATGAAACCAACCTCCGATACTTCGTATTTTGTGATAAATATTATGACGAGTTTTATTTTGAAAAACTTTGTCGAAAATATACTAGTAAGCTCTTGTCTAGAAAATATTTACTAAGTGTTAGGATTTTCGGAAAATTTCGCCATAGTCTCCTTTGTAAATAGAGGTGTCCATGCTAAATAGCATATCATTTTCTTTTACGTATATCCCATAGTTCATTTTCAATAATCAAACCGACATATAGACATACAAAGCCTTACTTACTTTATTTCAGCTTCATCACCCAAAACTGGACTGTTTTCGAGGATTTTTATAAAATAGTTAACCTTCTCCAAAAATTCCCAAATTTTTACAGAATGACCCATACGATCCAAATTTTATTGTGTAAAAATATCAGGGTCCAGTTCGTTACCAATATTTTATAGAAATTTATTTACCCGACTGCAATCAGATTTGTTACTTTCTGATTACAGTTTACGGAATAATTCACTAAAAATTAACCGTAAGTCCGATTGACGAAATTCTTGTTGGAGAATCATCGCGACAACGGTGACCAACTATTGTAAAAATTCTATGAGTCGATTCTACTCAGGTTTCAAGTTATGACGCCGAATACAACACACTTTTTCTGCAGTAAAAATGCAGCTTAAGCTGCTGTCCAAAAACAACCCTTTAAAAATAGTAAACGACCTCAAAAAATTACGATTCCAGTGCCATTTGTTCGGTTATTCCAAAATGCATATTTTGGGCTTCAGAAAATCAGTTTTTCAATTTAAAATGGTCCAGTTACAGCCTGTTGAAGTTGGCTGAAAATACTAATCAGCATGCTTTTTAGAGTGTAAATGCTACTAAAACGCGTCAACGATTGTTCTAACAACGGGTTTATCGAGAAATCTATGATCAAACAACATGCATGCTTATACCAACATAATCCAACCAGATTTTTATGTAAGTTTATGTCCATTTTCTAGTTCATTCTCTTTTATGTTCTTGTGTTACACATTTACTAAAACCTTTCGAATAATCAACGTAGAAGTGATTCATGAGTTAAATCGAAGACTTACAACTAGCACTAAGGCTAGGGATGAACTTGTGAACAGAAAATGATGATGAAAATGGCGTGAAAATGCAAGGTGTGATGTTTCTTCAAGATTCCAAGCTCCAAGCTTCACAAGACTCCTTCTAGCACTTGTTTTGGACTTGATAGTGGATCAAATGAGTGAGTGTTGGTGTGATGGTGGTGGTGGCGGATGTGGGCAGCCAAGAGGGGAGGGAGAGAGTGAAGATATGAAGGAGTGATCTTGTAGAGAGAGTGAAATGAGGAATCTAGTAACCACCCTACTTGTAATCATTCATATATCTTGGCAAGAGCAACAAATAAAGGTGGTCCAATCATAAATAGATGGAATATTTGGTGGGTGGATTAAGGTGGGTCCCATAGGGGCTGATTTCGGGGGGGGGGGGGTAATGTAAAAAAAATTTTGTAACTAATAGGTAATTAATTAGACGGTTAAGGGTAGTTTCAAGAATAGTGGGTGTATGCCATGTTTCTATAGTGTGTGGGGATTTTTGTGACCGTAATTACTTAAGAATAGTAAAATAATGTTTCTAAAAAAATTTTGGTGTCCCGGGTAATGTCCGGTTGTTCGGTTAAGTATCGTTCCGTTAAAGTGTTAAATTGTACCGTATAATGTCTTTTATGCATCTTTTTGTAACGAAATTAATTCCAACACTTAGGAAAGCGTTCAGGACCATTTAGTCAATTCTCTGTAAAATATGAGTACGTTAAAAGTGGCATCGTTGCTGAAGATGCAGAATTCTGCACTAAAAATGAGTTTTAGGCACTTCCCGACACTATAACTATCACTTAGTGACATAGTCTTATGGTCCTCACTTCCCTACACTTCATACTAGTGTAGTATCCTGTCCCTGGCTCATACTGGCCACAATATAGTGTCTGTCTATGTGCTGGCATTGTCAGCATGTGGCTGAGGTATCCGCTCACTGTGCTAATTGTGCTTTGCGCATCAGGTCTGTCACTAAGAGTCTGTATGAAATAAATGGAGCGACTGTATGTAAAGTGATGCACATGTATGTTTGTAACATAAATCAGTAAGTAGTTTAAAGTGTCAGTTGTTATCAAGCACAGTCATTAAGCACGTAATTAAAATTAATTAATTGTACAGTACCTGAAATTTCGAGGGTTGTCACATTTTCCCCCCGTTAAGAAAATTTCGTCCTCGAAATTTGTACTACCTTAACTCCTTTTGGGTTACGTCACGTGTTTATGTATATGAATAATATTGAGGTAGATAATCACCAAACCGAATCAAACCTTACTCACCTCAGGTGAGTCCAAGAATATATATATATATATATATATATATATATATATATATATATATATATATCACAAATCCAATAGTTAAAAGGTATGTGCTTTTAGCATTTGGTGTCGAGGGTACAAGACGTATCGACGTGTAGTCTAGTGCAATCCGGTTAACGGGGGTTCCACAAAAGAGGAGTCTTGTCTATTAGGATACTTAGATAGTCGGTCACAATATGCCAACGAGTTTTCACAACGGTAGCATCAGCTATATGAACTCAAAATCAATAACCCAAATGTAGTAGTAAAGTGATCTGTAAATCTCCCGACTAAATGAACGGAAAGGTTTAGTGTGTTGGCACTCTTAAGTTTCGAAGGTACATCGAACGGAATATAAGCGAAGTTGGTGTATCCCGGTCTTGATTCGTAGTTGCATCAGAAATGTTTTAATGACAAGTCAACAAAAGTATATGTAGTTTGGGTGAAACAGTTGACCATGGTTAGCACAAGATAATGACACCACAAGGTGTTGAAATGACGAGATTCAATAATAGTGGTGACTAAACAAGTTTACCGTGCCTGAAATTTAATGAAAGTGTACAAAGGCAACCCGAAGGTTTGATTTACACAATGTCGTAAAGTTTCTAGTTGAACCAAGAATATCAAAGAGCCATTGTTTTTGATCAAAGGTGAAAAAGTATTAAATACCGCAAGGTATTCGCTAGACAATGAAAGAATCGTTAAGAGGTACATTGTGCTTATGAAATGAATATATGTACCATTGCCTTAACACACAATTGTGTTGAGACCGCTGTGATCGTGAAGATCCAAAATGGATTGTTAACAACTAAATAGTGAATTGTATCCGCGTACGAAGGGAGTAACCAAATTAGCGCAAGCTTCAATTTGTGTGAAAATATCACCGCAAGGTATCGAAACAAATCAAACATTCTAGTGGAGTCGTAGACCAACCAAATCTACTACGACTCGAAATGAAAGAATGTCTGCAAAAATAGTTGAATATGATGCTCCCAATACATCATATAGCGTTTCAAGTTAGACCTGTGAACTAGATAAGTCCAAGCAATTGAACTTGGTTTCAACGTAACCCGACAATGTATGTATCAACAAGGAATTCTCGGCATGGTAGCAAAATAAACCATGAATGTAATTTGAAAGAAAGCGGTTTCAAGAAAAAAACATGTTGGCTTGGTAACAAAAGAGCCAACAATAACAATAATGTAGGTTACTCGAATCAGGAATCAGTAATTAGGTTTAGCAAAATAATATATAATTTCCAATGAAGTGTTTGTTCAAAACGAAATCACATGCGTAGCAAATGATGCATGTATGTCAGGTAAGTTTCCAAGAAAAGGATCAACGAGTATCTGCTAAAGTGAAGAAATGACCAGATATCAAAGCAAATGTGTGTTCGCTCTCAGCGAGAAAATTATTGTGATGCAACTACCATTAAAGGGAGTAGAGATGCAAACATCTACTTGCCAGAAGTAAAAGAAATCCAAGTACTCTCTGTTTGGTCAATGGAACTGGCATATGCGCCAGGTTAATGATGGTTGATTGAGTTGACAGATATGGTTCCTAAATGAAACCCTTACGAGTTTGGACCTGGGTCCCCAAAAGTCCTAATTATAAGTTTTCTAGATTCTCCAGATTTCGTATCCCGTGTAGACCCGGTTTGTACATTGTGTAGGAAGCACCTTGTGTACATCTAAGAACTAATCATTGTCCCACAATTTTCACTGGTAAGCTTTCTTCTTGAATTCACTGTTAACGATGCTCGATTGTCGACCAGTCGTGTAATAGTAGTTGGGTCCTCACAGTTAGTTATGTATGGAGTTCGTTAGTCCTCAACAAGAGCCACCGACTCTGGTTGGCTAGCTCGGCCGACTCCCGATTATTTGAAAGTTATTCGTCCTTTCTTTTGGCGAGCAGAACTGAGATTATCCAAAACAAAAGTTTTGGTCTGTTAACTTCCTTCTTTATCAACCACTGGGGTTGCACTGTCAATCCTTGCATCTCCGGAAGTGTAAGTCGCTACGATGCATCAGCTACAGGCGTGGTGCCTGGGATTAAATCGATGCGAGACTCGACTAATCGTTGGGGAGGCGATTCCGGTAAGTCTTCGAAGAAGACTTCAGGATATTCTCCGATCACGGGGGTATCTTCGAGTTCTAGTTCTTTGGCTCCCTAGTCCCCGACATGAACCATAAAACAACCCATCCTTTTCGCAACATTCTTTGTGCCTTCAAGCGATTTGTAATTTGCAGAGGCGTATCCTGCTTCATGAGTCAAGATCACTTCTTCGTTCGCCATCATGGTGCGGATATCAATCTCCTATTGATCATCTGTCAACCAATCCCTCCAACTACCTTGTTGAAGTCTCCCAATTCATTGGCAGTAGATCAAGTGTAATCTTACGCTTCCCGGGTTCTATCTTGCTGATTCAGTTACTGTGTTGGCTTCCACTAGCTTCCCCTAAGCTAGTTCTAATGGGTACTGGAATATCTACTTACTCGCTGCTTAAACCAATTATACTCTCGAACTCTAGAGGTGCGAATCGTAGAATTTGCAACAGTATTTGGCAATACAGATGCATAACATGGAGTAGTATGGGACGTACCGATATCCATGCTTGGATTCCTGGCGTGCTTCTCTGGCTCCGGTGTTAGACATCTTTCCCATGATTTTGCTTAATCTCCCTTGGGCACTCTTTCCTAAAGTGCCTCATATCCCCGCAGGTATAACATCCCTTATCTTTCCCCTTTCCTTTCTTTCCACGCTTCGTCTCACTCCAACATGTTTCCCTGTTGTGTCCCACTTTGCCACAGTTGTCACACTTCCCATTTTTACATCGCCCGGTATGATGACGTCGGCACCTGTCGCATTTAGGTAGCTTACCCATGTACTCTTTTCTCTTTTTGGCCTTGTTGTTGCTACTCGACTGGGTACCCTGTTTGAAATTTGCCAACTTTCTCTTGTTGTCCCCAGATGACTCTACATGAGTCTCCTTCTTCTCCTCGGAGGTTGAAAATTTGTTCATCCTGATTGCCTCTTTAGTCAAGGCCACACTTAGATTGATGGCCTCAGCGATCATTGCAGGCTTTGATGTCGTCACCATGCTTATGATTTGGGGTGCCAATCCCCAAATGAAACGCTCAATCTTCTTAAACTCTGGGTCTACCATGTAAGGAACGATACGAGACAGAACTTGGAACTTCTCCACATACTCGGCTATTTTTAGACCTTCCAGAACTCAGTTTCCACCTTCTGGCTTTCTGTTCTCGAACAGTACTTTTTATGCATTAGATCTTTCAGCTCGTCCCATGATAAAGCATACGCAGTAGTCTCGCCAATCGTCTGAACCTGGAGTTTCCACCATGACAGAGCCCCATCTTGGAACACTCCGGAAATGTACGTGACCTGGTGCTCTAGGGCGCATTTGCTCGCACGCAAAACAGTGTCCGTTTTCTCAACCCAGCGCACGAAAGCTACGGCTCCCCCAGTGCCGTCGAAATGTAGGGGCTGGCAGCCTAAGAACTGCTTGTAGGTACAGCCGTTGGCTGGGTTATTTCCCGAGGTACCTCCGCTGCGCTCAGAGCGAAGGGCCTCGTACTGTACGATGACCTGTAAGAGGCGTTCTTGAAATTCCGCCTCTGTCGTTGGCAGAGGGTTGCTGGTATTGGTGTTCCCTTGAGTCGACATCTTCCTAGAAGAAAGTTGGTTAGGTCAGGTCTTGTTAAGGACACGAGTACACAAGTCTCTATTTAACGAATAGGACCTCAGAGGTATATTACATATATGTATATACGCAGTCGTTGTAACATTCAATCACGTATCATCACACTTATTGCACAACTTGTAAATAGGAACGTAACAAGTAAACATGTAGCATTATAGTTGTAGCACAAATATGCTGATCAACAGCGTGCTTAGTGGGAACATAGCGACCGAGTTTTTCATTAGTTATTAATCATAAGTATTGTCGCATGTTTAAAGATGATTGGGCTTTCGTCATCCTCAGACCACAATCACTGTGTCTTACAAAACGTATCATATCAGAAGGAATGTAGGGTCACCCTACCCTTGTCCAACAAGTATATTAGTGCATCAAAATTACGTAGTCAGAAGTGGTCTTTAAAGTCTCCACAAACCCGCCTTATCATTAGTGTTTTTACCAAAGTGTAATGCAATCCACATGAATCCAAAAACCAACTATACTGGTGACTGAGGAAGAGGAGGAAAAGAAAGTAAACCGCTAACACGCGTGGACTTCCTCCTCGGGCTTGTGTACACGTCGAAGATACTGTCTGCTCTGCTGCTCGGTAGTAAAGAAATGAGTATCAGAATCCTGGGAACGGTGTGATAGCAACGGTCGAGAGCGCAAAAGGAACCTTGATATATGTGGAGGTTCAATGTATACTGGCAATAGACAGGGTGGAGGGCGTGGTGTCTTACATAAATTTTTCAGGCAATATGCTGTCTTGTGATGTAAATACTTAAATCATGTTTTCAATTATGCAATGTTTTTGTATTTGAAGTTAACAAATGTGGTGTCAGCTCAAGCTCCAACACTCTGCGAATCATATCCTCAAACTGTAGCTCATGTTACAGGAGCAACTCATCTCGTGTGTGACCTCCATTATGTGAGGATCTAACATTAGCGTAGTGTATGATAAGAACCATCAAAATGGCTCATCCAGTGCCGTAGGGGTGAAAGTAGCAAATGGTGCGGTCTGTGAGGTCGTAGAAAATGTTGTTGTAGCCGATGGGATCGTTACGCAGGTGCTGATCTGGAGTACCTTCTCAGGGTGCGGGTATATCTTGAAGGAAAGCGTTAGGCATTTTGGCGCAATGGACGTCGGTCTTCACAAGAGCAACGTCAGCGGGTGAAGGTGCAGGTGCAAACGTCTCAACTGATAAGAATATCATCTGTGCAGGTACTGGGTCGGGTATAAGGGATGCCATGCCTGGTAAACCAAAAGAAACATGGTCATCGTCAAGTAAAGGTGTGGGTTCAGCAGGTACAACATCAAACTGTCCCACAAAGGTGCAGAAGCTAGCTCAGGGGTAGACTCTGGGTCGTGTAACGGTGTGGTGCCTCGAGCAAGTGATAGTGCCACAGTCATGACGGCGTCGTCGTCTGTGTCAGTAGAAAAAAAAAAGTTGTATTCTGGCCATCTATGAGGCTGTAAATGTCACAGACTCAAGGGAGTCTGAAATTGAATATACGCTAGAATCAGAGGGTGGCCTGTTAACAGGGGCCTTAAGAAGTGAAATTAGTAACCATGTTCTCATCTAATCTTCCATCGTCCTGGGCGTCAACAGGAGGATCATCAACAAGCAGATTAATGTCGCCATTAAACAATTCATCAAATAGACGGATCCTCGGGAAAATAACCACGAGAGGTACAGCGTCTAGGATCGGAGCCATGATGTGCTCGCCATCGAAGTGTCCAAATGATTAGATGGTTGTGGACCGCAACAAGAATGACAGGAAGATTCTCGTCAAAGAAGCCATCAGCAAGGGTAATTCATCGCCAAAGTCTGGCAGCGCAGACGGTTGGAAGTCGTCTTCATCCTTGGTCAGCATGTCAGTATCATTCTCAGTGTCTGACGTAAACGTCTCTGGCGCAGATGCAGTCTCATTATCGGCGTCGGTGGCCGTAGGGTTGTCAATGTCTAATAACCCGCTTTTTGATCAAGACGACATGTGTATCGGTACAGGGTAGTCATAGTATGTATTTCCATAGTAATCACTATCAGTTAGCGTATGCAAATAGTCATCGCCTATGCACGTATATCAATAAACAACAATTAAGTGTGTATGTAACGACAATGTAAGCATGTAATCATCCTAGTCTTCTCAAGACTATCCTACCCAGTCTCTCAGGCTAAACTCCCTAGTCTCTCAGACTAACTCCCTGGTCTCTAAGACCAAATTTCCTTAATCCCTTGTCTCTAAGACCAAATTTCCTTAATCCCTGGTCTCTAAGACCAAATTCCTGGTCTCTAAGACCGATCCTCCCTCAGTCTCGAAGATTGATCCTCCCTCAGTCTCTAAGACTGATCCTCCCTCAGTCTCTAAGACTCAATTATAAATATAAGTTTTGGAATGTGTAGTTGTGGCTTTTGTTTGTAAAAATGTTTGTTCCCTGGATCTGGACTTTTAGTGTATGCAATGTAAAAAGTGTTTGAAAACGTTTTCGTGAGAGCCCTAGTGATTATAGTCTAGACTCGAGAAAGAATCCTAGTTCGCTATGATCGAGGCTCTGATACCAAGTTGTCACACCCTAACTTTTACGGAAGCGTGATTATGGGGTGACTTACTTGTTATCATTGCATTCAACCATATCAAACAATCTATATGATAATACCAAAGATTTGTCATCCATAAAATGAGTTTAAAACATAACAACATTGTCTAAAACGTAGACTTCAAAATTTAAGTTTTACAAACCAGATGAATTGTGTAAAAGTTTGCTAAGGACTCGTCAAAGATAATAGTTGTAATCCAAGTTTGGAATACGTGTCTCGTCCAGGATTAAGACACACTGGCCAAACCCAAAAACCATGGATGACAATCTTTATACTTAACATGACTTGAAATTCCAACGCCCGCCAGATCCATACTTAATTTCCTGAAATACATGTAGTTTGGAAAACATCAACAAAAGTTGAGCGAGTTCATGTGTATGTGAGTCCGTATAAATCGTTAATGTGTGTCTGTATAGATTGTGAAATATGTCTGCATAAATGTATGTCCTTGGTATGTAGCAATAAGGAAAAACAGATCAATTAATGTGTAGCTAATACATTAATAAGTGATATGGCCTAGGAAGTACTCAAACCTGTAACGCGTACTTCATACCGGTCCTTCCGGCGGAACGACATAGTCACCACATGCAGCCACACGCTGGCCCATGTGTGGGGCTCGCAACACCCAATAGATCTATCACTCATGCCTCTCGGTCCTTATACAAGGATTAATGGTCTTACGATAATAGCCTATCCATTCACGTGATCTAACAGTAAATTCCTTAGCTAATCATACCATGTATAAAAGTGTCTATAATTGTCTGTAAAAATCTGTAAATGTCTGTAATGTCTGTAAAAATTGTAACATGTATTTCACCCCCGAAGTATAAAACTAGAAATAGTTAAGAGAAAAGGGGGACATGAACTCACAGTATTGCGTCTTCGGTACTCGTAACCCAAATCTCTTCAGCAAACACGACTACCTACAATGGTCTAACGTCTATTAGACGAACGGGTCGTGCCTTGTCTTAGTATTTATGTCTTTGAGTTACGTTTCTTATATTGTTTCGAGTGATAATTATTTGTCAAAATAGTTAGTATTTCAACTTAGTCATATGTCGTGTTGGAATATTTGTTCATTCCATATTCTAGTATCAATACTTCTAAAGCATCTTATATACGCGTTTCCTTCCCAAGGATGGGATGTCGGAAATATAGTTTTAAGTCCCTTTTAGAGATTATATATATTTAACCATGTTCGTGTATGAAACCAACCTCCGATACTTCGTATTTTGTGATAAATATTATGACGAGTTTTATCTTTGAAAAACTTTGTCGAAAATATACTAGTAAGCTCTTGTCTAGAAAATATTTACTAAGTGTTAGGATTTTCGGAAAATTTCGCCATAGTCTCCTTTGTAAATAGAGGTGTCCATGCTAAATAGCATATCATTTTCTTTTACGTATATCCCGTAGTTCATTTTCAATAATCAAACCGACATATAGACATACAAAGCCTTACTTACTTTGTTTCAGCTTCATCACCCAAAACTGGACTGTTTTCGAGGATTTTTATAAAATAGTTAACCTTTTCCAAAAATTCTCAAATTTTTACAGAATGACGCATACGATCCAAATTTTATTGTGTAAAAATATCAGGGTCCAGTTCTTTACCAATATTTTATAGAAATTTATTTACCCGACTGCAATCAGATTTGTTACTTTCTTATTACAGTTTACAGAATAATTCACTAAAAATTAACCGTAAGTCCGATTGACGAAATTCTAGTTGGAAAATCATCGTGACAACGGTGACCAACTACTATAAAAATTCCATGAGTCGATTCTACTCAGGTTTCAAGTTATGACTCCGAATACAACACACTTTTTCTGCAGTAAAAATGCAGCTTAAGCTGCTGTTCAAAAACAGCCCTTTAAAAATAGTAAACGACCTCGAAAAATTACGATTCTAGTGCAGTTTTGTTTGGTTATTCCAAAATGCATATTTTAGGCTTCAGAAAATCAGATTTTCAATTTAAAATGGTCCAGTTACAGCCTGTTGAAGTTGGCTGAAAATACTAATCAGCATGCTTTTTAGAGTGTAAATGCTACTAAAACGCGTCAACGATTGTTCTAACAACGGGTTTATCGAGAAATCTATGATCAAACAACATGCATGCTTATACCAACATAATCCAACCAGATTTTTATGTAAGTTTATGTCCATTTTCTAGTTCATTCTCTTTTATGTTCTTGTGTTACACATTTACTAAAACCTTTCGAATAATCAACGTAGAAGTGATTCATGAGTTAAATCGAAGACTTACAACTAGCACTAAGGCTAGGGATGAACTTGTGAAAAGAAAATGATGATGAAAATGGCGTGAAAATGCAAGGTGTGATGTTTCTTCAAGATTCCAAGCTCCAAGCTTCACAAGACTCCTTCTAGCACTTGTTTTGGACTTGATAGTGGATCAAATGAGTGAGTGTTGGTGTGATGGTGGTGGTGGCGGATGTGGGCAGCCAAGAGGGGAGGGAGAGAGTGAAGATATGAAGGAGTGATCTTGTAGAGAGAGTGAAATGAGGAATCTAGTAACCACCCTACTTGTAATCATTCATATATCTTGGCAAGAGCAACAAATAAAGGTGGTCCAATCATAAATAGATGGAATATTTGGTGGGTGGATTAAGGTGGGTCCCATAGGGGCTGATTTCGGTTGGGGGGGGTTAATGTAAAAAAAAAATTGTAACTAATAGGTAATTAATTAGAAGGTTAAGGGTAGTTTCAAGAATAGTGGGTGTATGCCATGTTTCTATAGTGTGTGGGGATTTTTGTGACCGTAATTACTTAAGAACAGTAAAATAATGTTTCTGACAAAATTTTGGTGTCCCGGGTAATGTCCGGTTTTTCGGTTAAGTATCGTTCCGTTAAAGTGTTAAATTGTATCGTATAGTGTCTTTTATGCATCTTTTTGTAACGAAATTAATTCCAACACTTAGGAAAGCGTTCAGGACCATTTAGTCAATTCTCTGTAAAATACGAGTATGTTAAAAGCGGCATCGTTGCTGAAGATGCAGAATTCTGCACTAAAAATGAGTTTTAGGCACTTCCCGACACTATAACTATCACTTAGTGACATAGTCTTATGGTCCTCACTTCCCTACACTGTTGGTGCATTACGTCTATTGACTTCGTCTTGTATCATGTAATAGGATAGGTTAGGTTAGAATAACCAGTGCACGAGGTTCGAGAAACGAGAAGTGGTTAAATAGCATGTTGGACCGCTTATATGGACATTGTCCATAAAAGCGATCCACACAACATCCTGGACCGCTTTTGTGACATGTACGTATAAGGGGTTCCAGAATTCTATAAATAGGTGACTGGTTGTTTCATTTGTAACGACTCGGAACTTGTAACGAAGTGCTGCCGAATTGCTTCCAGGTTGTAAACATTATCAGAATCAATAAAGTGAAGCATTATATTTAGTTTGAGCGTCTAATTCACTGATTCCGCCTTTGAATTGGAAAACGACTCTTCTGATCGACTCATTCAGGGTCAACGACGATCCAACAAGTGGTATCAGAGCTCAGGAAGAAGAGTTCAGCTCAAATTTGATCCTTTTCTGTCTTCTACACCTTCTTTTTCGATTTAGACAAGTTTCCACGGTTAAAATTGAACGAATTTTTCACAGGACGTGTATTATTGGACAATAACAAACCCTTGAAAATTTCAGACTAAAACTCGAATTAAAAATGGACATAACAACCTTCGAATGTAGGTTCGTGTTTTCGGACATGTTTGGACCGCTCATCCGAACAAATTAGGACCGCTTATTCGTACAATTTTGCATCTGGACCGCTCCAAAAACTGCCTGGAACCGCTCGAGTGTACATTCTTGGACCGCTCGAACGAACAATACTTGAACCGCTCGAACGAACAACACCTGGTCCGCGTTTATGAACCGCTCGTAGTACATCTTTGGACCGCTTTTATAGACAGTTGTGAACCGCTTATCTGACATATTCTGGATCGCTCATTTGTCAAAAGTTCTGGATCGCTTATTAGTCAAAAAGTTCAGTTCGCTTATGTGATCATTCCTGGTTCGCTTATTTGTCAACGTGGTCCGCTTTTCTGACAAATCTGATTTTGCTCGTTCGATCAATCTGTGTTCGTTCAAGTGTCAAGATTATTACACGACGTCGAGTGTATTTCAATTTACTTGATATTGTTCGAACTGATTAAATTTGCTTGTTTGCTTCCAGTCATTGATTTTCAGGTATTCAAAGATGTCGAACAATAGAGAAGAGCATGATAGATGGTGGAAAAGAGACAGAGCAAGATGGGAGATTGGCAAGTTGTATGCTCCGTTTCAAGAAGCACAGAGAAATGAGAGGTGGAGTGAAGAGTTGGAATGCTATTTGGATCCGTATGGTAATCCGGTGGTTGATCCAGCGAAAGTTGATTTTGATGCGGTAACCAATGCGTTTCCAAGTGAAGGCGTTTACAACACAAAAAGGCTCTCTGACAAAAATTATTTGATAGAATTCATGAAAGAATTGAAAGAGATTTTTGAGGCAAGCCTACCGAAGGTGGTAGAGATGAAGAGGAGAAAAGAAGAAGATTTGAAGAAAATGATTGAAGAAGTCAAGGCTGTGATAAAGATTGATGCTGAAGAAAAGATTGAAAAGATACAGAAGACAGAGGCAGTCGATGTGTCGTCGATCACTGAGGTAAGAAAATTTTCTGACTCATTAAATGATGAAGTGATTGTGGATAAAGAAAACAAGAGCAGGAATTGCATTGAACAATGCAAAAACTGTACCGAGAAAGAAGATAGATTAAAAACAAAAGATGCTGAAATGCATAAACTTGAAAATGCTTTAAAAGAAAAATGTAAAGAAAGAATTGAATCGGAACAAAATTTGAAATCAAGAGTCGAGAAATTAACACAAAAATGTGAAAATCTTGAAAAAGAAAATATGGTTTTGAAAGAAAAATGTTCTACAAAATGTGTTGATTGCATTGAAAAAGAATCTAGATTTTTAGAATTACAAAAGCAATATGATTCTTTAAAACGATCAAGTCAGAGAGTACAAGAAGCTTATGATACTTTGAAGAGCCAAGTCAAGAGTTTTGATCAACGTTTGTCTGAAACTTTAGTTACTAAAGATTTGTATGAACGTCAGTTTAAAGAAAAGCAAATTGAATTGAACAAACGTATTGATGAAATTGCTAATCTTAAACAAGTCTTGGCTGAAAAAGAAAAGATTGTTACAAAACTTCAAAGTTATCATGACTCTTCGTACATTCTCGAACGTATTTTCAATATCACACCTGATAACAAAGATACTAATGTTTGTAAAAAGGGTATTGGTTCAGAATATCATCAGGTACCACCACCATTGAGAGACAATTATACTTTTTATGATGAGGAAAAGGTGGCAAAGGGTTTGAACATAGCTGACCAATTACCTGACAGTATCGATGTTACTTACACCAAATCTGATGATGCTGATGATTCAGAGGTGGTGAGTAAGGTGGTTGATAGTGTTTTGAAAGATGAGTCTACTAAAGGTAAGTCTGAATCACAAGATGAAGATGAAGGAAATCTTTATGATGGATATCTGAAAGACACGAAATCTGAGAAGAATTTGAATGATGATTCCAAAGGATTGGTTTATACCATGATTGGATCGGACAAACTATTCTTGGATGTGGTTTTCCCGATTCAGAATGTGATTTCAGAGAAAATTGACAAAGTTTTCAAGATGGTTGAAATTGAGAAGTCTGAAATGTCGAAGTTTGCTGGTAAAGGTTTCAAAGGGTCTTATAACAAACCTGTTTCTAAGAAGAAAAACATGAAGTCTGGTTTGGGGTATAAGAAGAAACATCATCAAAACAGAACTGAAAGGTCAAATTTTCAGACAAAAATGAATTTTGTTCAAGGAAAAAGTTTCACTGAAGAAGAAAAACTCAAACTTGGAACACAATCTAATGCAGAGTTTGAGGCCATGAAAAAGAAACAACAACAGCCAAAAGATGTGTCAAAGAAAGTTTGTTTTAAATGTGATCAAATTGGACACGTTGCACGAAAATGTCAAATTCCAAAGTCTGTTGATGTTCAAAAACAGAAATCTGGTAATGAGAAACCAAGGTCAACCAGATTTGATTCGAGACAAACTTGGAGGTACACTACAAACAAGTTTGCATCAAATCAAATTTGGAAACCAAAATCGGACAGGTTCGATTCAAGACAGACCTGGAATTCTCACACATCCAGATCGACTACAACACAGATTTGGAGACCGATAGTTGTTGTGACAGGATCTCGAAAAATCTGGAAACCTAAAAATGTTGTTCAAAAGCAACAGGTGCAGAAAGACACAAATTTTTATAAAAGAGGTGCTCCAGAAGGTCAAAAATGGTCGGTTAAGAAACGTGTCGAAGAGATAAAAACTGAGAATGCTGAAAAGAAATCTGAAAAACAAACACAAATTTGGAAACCAAAAGCTGAAACGAAAGGTTCAACTTCTGAGGTGAAAACGTCTGAGGTTTCAGATGTGGTTGCCTATGATGCAAATTCTCCACCGCTTAAGGCTGAGAATTTTAAAATTCAGGTTGCTAGAATCAAGGTTACACCTAAGGCTCCTGAGGCCTGGGTGGACACCATGTTTGATTAAGTGATTGGAATTGCCGGAGCTTCCTGAATCGCGAAGCATGAATCGGCATCTATTTTTATTGTTTGAAATTTGTTGTTGACAAATTGTTTGTGTATTTGATAAAGTTTGAATGTGCAGGTACTAGATGCAGATGAAGATTGTGAGAGTGTTGCACGGGTAGAGATTGAAGATCCCTGGTTTTGGTCAGACAGGGAATTTGTTGGTTGTTTTGTATGAATTTGTGTTGTGTTTGATGATTGGTGTATGTTTGTTGTTTGTTGGTTTGGATTGATGTTTGGGATGTTTGATGTTAGTTTACTTAGAATAAGTGGTGATGGACTATGCCGAAACCCTCACGGCGGAACAAACATGATTACTCACAAGTTGAAGAATGGTTTTCTAACGGTCAAAATCAATGGATTGTAAATCATGGGGGTACGTTATATTTTCTGCAAAACAGAGCATGAGATGCAGAAAATGGATGGCGAGACAAAGCTATCAGTATCGGTTTGTCAAATTTCTTTAATGGTTTTGTATTTTAGGGGGAGAAAAATTGTTAGAAAATACAAAAACATTAGAAAATTTGAAAAATACAAAAACATGATAAAATCAAAAATTTGAGTGTTGTGTAAAAAGAGGAAATGATAGTACATCAGTAGATAGTTACAGTATG
This sequence comes from Helianthus annuus, assembly GCF_002127325.2. NCBI lineage: Eukaryota > Viridiplantae > Streptophyta > Magnoliopsida > Asterales > Asteraceae > Helianthus > Helianthus annuus. The sequence goes on along the minus strand of NC_035433.2, from coordinate 50,378,307 downwards.
CTAAAGATATGTAATGATTAAACAGCATTAAGCAGTCTCACTGATGATATGTCGATAGGTTTTTATACATTTAGTAAGCTTTTTCGGGATATAAACCTAAATTCAAAACTTGCTTATTTTGTGGGGAACACTACTTGGATATATAGGTAACCCCTGAAATCTCGTTTGAAAGGTCTCGTATTCTGATATACTAGGTGTTTATACTCTATGATGTCTGGGGTATTATTCCGGGACTTCTGCTGAACGGTAGTTCTGACCTAGTCCTTGGCTAATACTTTATTCCAAAATGCTTGAAATATAGCATAAAGCCCTCAGCTGATTAGACAATAAAATTGATAATCAGTTGTTGTAGCTAAAAAGATTCTCTAAAGGGAACACACTGCAAAGTCGAAGCTGATATCTCTCTGCTGAACGGAAGTTCTGACCTGAGATCCCTCAGTTCTCGCATACCCTAATTTATGTACAGACATCCTTGTAGTATTCTTACCTGTAAGACTGAATATTGGGATTCTGGATACGGGAGTATATTCAAGAGGTGGGACACATGAATGAGTTTAAGTCTTAAAACATCTAAATCGTATCCTGAATCAGTTGAAATTTGTATGGAAATTTAAGTGGATCAGTATATCGACAATCTAAGTGAATTGTTTAATTCTGAGTATGATTTAAAGCTTAACGGTACTTGTGACTGATCAAAGACTGATATGATCCTCTGATGCATACTCAAAACAAAAATATTGTTTGTAAATATTGTTTGTATATATTTCTTTACAGCTTTATTTTTTTCAGAAAAACACAAAAAGATTTTGATTTCTGCGTTATTTTCGATAAACCGATATCTGAGTTGCTGAGTTTCAAAATCTAAGTATGCTGATTGTGTTTCTGAAAAACAAAACGAGTTCATTAATTTGAAACTTGATATATTCAAAAATATGTGTGATATCTTCAAGGTCATTAACTTGAACTTGAATGATAATTTGTGAGGGAATTGGATTCTTTATATTGCCATATCTGTTAAGTTTGTTGATAGGGGGAGTGTATTAGAGAACATGTTTGATGATTTTGAAAATATGATTACTTATGAATGTTTGAGAATTACAGGAAAGATTCAGATTACGATCCCAAAGAACTGAGTTTAAGGGGGAGTCTGAAGATAAGTTGAAAGTGAAGCAGAGCTTGTAATTGAAAAGCGAGGTGATGATCTCTAAAAGCACAGAAGCTTGACGAGAGGGGGAGCCTACTGATGATGAAGTTGTAAAGATGATCAAAGTGAAAGTTTAAAGGATTCTTATATGGTTACAATCTGAACAAGTTGGCAAAGATGATCAAGATTGAAGAGGTGGCTTAACAAAGGATGTTCACTGAAGACTTCGTCAATATCCGAGGGGGAGTCTGTTGGTGCATTACGTCTATTGACTTCGTCTTGTATCATGTAATAGGATAGGATAGGTTAGAATAACCAGTGCACGAGGTTCGAGAAACGAGAAGTGGTTAAATAGCATGTTGGACCGCTTATATGGACATTGTCCATAAAAGCGATCCACACAACATCCTGGACCGCTTTTGTGACATGTACGTATAAGGGGTTCCAGAATTCTATAAACAGGTGACTGGTTGTTTCATTTGTAACGACTCGGAACTTGTAACGAAGTGCTGCCGAATTGCTTCCAGGTTGTAAACATTATCAGAATCAATAAAGTGAAGCATTATATTTAGTTTGAGCGTCTAATTCACTGATTCCGCCTTTGAATTGGAAAACGACTCTTCTGATCGACTCATTCAGGGTCAACGACGATCCAACATACACTCCATACTAGTGTAGTATCCTATCCCTGGCTCATACTGGCCACAATATAGTGTCTGTCTATGTGCTGGCATTGTCAGCATGTGTCTGAGGTATCCGCTCACTGTGCTAACTGTGCTTTGCGCATCAGGTCTGTCACTAAGAGTCTGTATGAAATAAATGGAGCGACTGTATGTAAAGTGATGCACATGTATGTATGTAACATAAATCAGTAAGTAGTTTAAAGTGTCAGTTGTTATCAAGCACAGTCATTAAGCACGTAATTAAAATTAATTAATTGTACAGTACCTGAAATTTCGAGAGTTGTCACAAGCAGTACTTAAGAAACATCAGTAGATAGAGCATCAGTGTTTGTCTTCAGCAGTCTTTAGAGTTTCATCAGTGTTTGGTTCATCAGTTGTTCTATTGAGCAGTACTTGAGATCTATCAGGTGTTAGATAACCACCGTCGAGGGGAAAGCTTAATGTAAACAGCGGCTTATTTTGAATCCACTGTCGTGATCCGGTTTTGGCTTTCATTATTTGTTCCTCTGGTAGGGTTCAATCCCAACAAATATTATTGTAAAATAAAAAACAATAATTAGATCTTTTTTACTAAACCATCCTTATATTAATACTAATTGGAAACACGCAATAATTAGATTATACTATTATTACATTTTTTAACTATGTGATCAGGATTATACAGAAGTATGATTTACAATTCTTTTTTTATTTTACGTGTATAATACACGGGTTTGTAACACTTATAAATTAAAATATTATTCAATCTAAGTTTTTTTTATATTTAATTCGTGTAATACACGGGTTTATAAACTAGTTAATAATATGTCTATCAAGGACATTAAATCAAGAGTGTTTGGAGTTTTAGTATACAAAAACACTTTTCAACGCTTATGAATCAAACAATGAATAAAATTGGAAATATATTACAGAAATACAACTAAACTCCCGCGTTGCGGCGGGGGCGAACACCAATGTCACACCACTGTCAGTGACCATCAACACTGAAATTGTGGCGTGTTAATGCAAAGAAATTAAACCAAAACGTAAAACATATAAAAGAATAACTAAGTCGATCTAGGACCCGCGCATTAAGATGAACCTGTCAAACGGGAAAAAATAGACGACGTAAAAACGTTTAACTACATAAATACAATGTATTTTATTAAATATTATCGTAAAATAAAAAAAACAATAATTAGATCTTTTTTACTAAACAACCCTTATATTAATACTATTCGGAAACACGCAATAATTAGATTATACTATTATTACATTTTTTTAACTATGTGATCAGGATTATATAGAAGTATGATTTACAGTTTTTTTATTTTACGTGTAACACGGGTTTGTAAAACGTATAAATTAAAATATTATTCAATCTAAGTTTTTTTTATATTTAATTCGTGTAATACACGGGTTTATAAACTAGTTAATAATATGTCCATTAAAGACATTAAATCAAGAGTGTTTGGAGTTTTAGTATACAAAAAAACTCTTCAACGCTTATGAATCAAACAATGAATAAAATTGGTAATATATTACAGAAATAGAACTAACCTCTCGCGTTGCGGCGGGGGCGAACACCAATGCCACACCACTGTCAGTGACAATCAACACTGAAATTGTGGCGTGTTAATGCAAAGAAATTAAACCAAAACGTAAAACATATAAAAGAATAACTAAGTCGATCTAGGACCCGCGCATTACGATAAACCTGTCAAACGGGAAAAAATAGACGACGTAAAAACGTTTAACTACACAGATACAATGTATTTTATTAAATATTCGTAAAATAAAAAAACAATAATTAGATCTTTTTTACTAAACAACCCTTATATTAATACTAATCAGAAACACGCAATAATTAGATTATACTGTTATTACATTTTTTAACTATGTGATCAGGATTATATAGAAGTATGATTTACATTTTTTTTTATTTTACGTGTGTAATACACAGGTTTGTAACACTTATAAATTAAAATATTATTCAATCTAAATTTTTTTTATATTTAATTCGTGTAATACACGGGTTTATAAACTAGTTAATAATATGTCCATTAAAGACATTAAATCAAGAGTGTTTGGAGTTTTAGTATACAAAAACCCTCTTCAACGCTTATGAATTAAACAATGAATAAAATTGGTAATATATTACAGAAATAGAACTAACCTCTCGCGTTGCGGCGGGGGCGAACACCAATGCCACACCACTGTCAGTGACCATCAACACTGAAATTGTGGCGTGTTAATGCAAAGAAATTAAACCAAAACGTAAAACATATAAAAGAATAACTAAGTCAATCTAGGACCCGCGCATTACGATGAACCTGTCAAACGGGAAAAAATAGACGACGTAAAAACGTTTAACTACACAAACACAATGTATTTTATTAAATATTATCGTAAAATAAAAAACAATAATTAGATCTTTTTTACTAAACAACCCTTATATTAATAATAATCGGAAACACGCAATAATTAGATTATACTATTATTACATTTTTTAACTATGTGATCAGGATTATATAGAAGTATGATTTACAATTTTTTTTTATTTTACGTGTGTAATACACGGGTTTGTAACACTTATAAATAAATGTTGGACCGGTTGCGACCCTAAATAGTCAGTAGAGATCGTTCATCTTTGCGTATAAAGGCGGAATCAATGTACACAAAGTAACAACAGCTTTTCCTTTTCAATTCCTTCTATATTGATGCTTTCTGAATGAATTTGACAGAGTTTCGTTACAAAGCATATGACCAGGTTTCGCTCCAAGTTGCAAATGAAAACACACATGAGAGTATTTATACAGCAGCTGATTTCGCTCATATGACAGACCATATGAGGGAAACCCCATGTGTCATATCAGCGAAACCTCCAAGTAACCTCAAGAGCGAAACCGTAATACCCTAAAAGCGAAACTTTATACTAAATATGTACATATGAGTGAAACCTCTATCATTAAACCCTAATTTGACTTTCAAGCTCCAGACTAACCTATCTTGACCTAAGACTCAATCCAAACGTAGTCAACAGACATTTCGTGCACCAACAGACTCCCCCTTGGATGTTGACGAAGTCTTCAGCTCCTAGTCTTCAGTCTTGGTCTTTTCTCCAACTCTCTGTCTTTTCATCATAAGAATTCTATCTTCACAAGTTCACAATCTTGTCCTGGCTTCATCTTCAGACTTCCCTTTGAGCATTGATCCAGACTCCCCCTTCACAGACTCCCCCCCTCAATATGCTAGGATCTGAGGTCTTGATCTGGTTCAAGCTTTGACAATTAGCTTCCGTGGGAATGATGAAGTCCAAAACCTGTGTCTCAAACATCAATCATTACAAACTTATCTCTTCACAAAATCACACAATCAATCAATACTAGAAATCCACTCAAGTATTCATGTCCAAGTTAATAACCCTGATTACTCAATTAATCTACCAAGTCCAATTTAATGACCTTGGTTGATCTTTTGACAACACAGACTGATTTTGTAAAACATTTTCAAACATTTTCTGAAAATAACAAGAATCAAATTAAGGAACTTGTTTTAATCTTCCAAATCATTCAAACTCTGACAAAGTAAGCTCTCCTCATTCTTCAGCTCAGATCTTTCCTGCATCTGCTTCAATCTTTTGAGAATCCAACGATTAACTCTCCACTTTGGTTTGTCAAAAATAAAGTAGAAATAAAATCTTTTTGGATTTTAATAAAGTGTTCTAAACTAAGAAATGAAATACAGAAACTTAAATTGCAGAAATTTAAAGAAACTTAACTATTTACAAACTTATTTTTGGCGAGCGTGTCAGGGAATCATATCAGCTTTTCAGACACATTACTAGTACCGTTAAGCTTCATTACATACTCAGACTTAAACAATTCACCTCGATTATCGATATACTGATCCATCTTAAATTCTCACACAGATTTCAATCTATTCAGGATACGATTTAGGTGTCTTATGGACTTAGCTCGTTCATGTGTCCCACCTCTTGAATATACTCCCATATCCAGAATCCCAGATATTCAGTCTTACAGGTGAGTATACCACAAATGATATCTGCCAGGGGTTAAATGCGAGGGCCGTGAGAGCTCAGGTCGATACTTCCGTATACACAGAGAGATGACGGCTTCGACTTTTCGGTGTGTCCCCTTTAGAGGATCTTTTAGTTACAACAGCAGCGACTATCAATTTTATTGTTTCATCAGCTTGCTGAGGGCGATGCTATGTTTCAAGCATTTGCAGAAAGTATTATTCGGGGACTAGGTCAGAACTTCCATTCAGCAGAAGTCCCGGAATAATACCCCAGATATCACTGAGTATAAAGACCTAGTATCTCAGAATATGGGACCTTTCAAACGAGATTTCAGGGGTTACCTATATATCCAAGTAGTGTTCCCCACGAATTTCACAAGTTTGAAATTTAGGTTTATATCCCGAATAAATCTACTAAATGTGCGAAAACCTATCGACACATCATTAGTGAGACTGTTTAACTCATTTAAACTTTACAATTCTTTAGCATACTATAATTGTCTAGCCGATGTACTATCATTTTCCCTTTTTACACAAGCTCTTTTTCAATTTTATATTGTTTTTGGATTTTTAAATTTTATCATGTTTTTGTATTTTTGCATTTTTTACTGTTTTTGTATTTTCTGAAAATAAACTATATACATCTACTCCCCCTAAATACCAAAACAAGTAAAAAATCAACAAACCATTGCAGAATGTTTCTCATCTTCATCCGCAACAGTACTCTCATCAACGCCAATTATGCCGTCTGACACCAAAAGAAGCTTCATACCATTCAGTTTTAATAAATATTTAAACGGATTTTTATCAAAAGCTTTGGTATGTAAATCAGATTTCTGTTCGTCAGTGTGGATTTTCTCAATTCGTATCAACTTTTTCTCGAAACAATCACGAATAAAGTGATGACGAATTTCTATATGTTTAGTTTTAGCGTGATGTACTGGATTCTTTGTTATATTTATAGCGGCCTCATTATCAACAAAAAGAGGTGTGTTAAGAAACTGCAAACCGTAGTCGCGCATCTGTTGCTGTATCCACAGGATCTGAGAGCAGCAACTGCTAGCAGAAACGTACTCCGCTTCACATGTATATAACGCCACAGACGTTTGTTTCTTACACTGCCAGGTAACCAATCTAGGTCCAAAGAACTGGCATCCTGCAGTTGTTGATTTTGTATTGACTTTGCAGCATCCGAAATCCGAATCGGAATACCCTTCGAGCGTAAAGTCGCCTTTTCTAGGATACCACAACCCCAATGTAGGAGTTCCCTTCAGGTAGCGTAATATCCTCTTCACAATAATCATGTGCGAAGCTCTGGGGTTAGATTGATATCTTGCTGCGAGGCACGTTGGGTACATGATATCAGGACGTGAAGCAGTTAGATACATCAAAAAACCTATCATGGAACGGTAGAACGTTTCATCAGCCCTGTCTCCGGTGAGATCTGGGTGAATACCATGATTTGTTGCAAGTGGGGTAGCAGCTGGAGTAGAACTTGACATTCCAAATTTCTCTAGAATATCATGCACGTACTTCGTCTGGTGAATGAAAATTCACTCAGGTAGTTGTTCAACTTGTAAACCCAGAAAGAATTTCATTTCCCCCATTGATGACATTTCGAATTTTTGCTTCATCACCTGTTCGAAATCTTTGCACAGATTCTCATTTGTCGACCCAAAGATTATATCGTCCACATAAATCTGAACTATCAGAAGATGTTCGTCGACCTCTTTAGTGAAGAGAGTGGCATCCACTTTTCCACGTATGAAACCGTTGGCTAGAAGGTGTTGAGACAAAGTCTCGTACCAAGCTCTCGGGGCCTAGTGTAAACCATACAGCTCTTTGTCCAATAAGTAGACCTTGTTTTTGTGGATTGGATCGGTGAAGCCCGGCGGTTGACCGACATAAACCTCCTCTTTGACCTTCCCATAAAGAAACGCCGATTTTACATCCAACTGATATACTTTGAAGTTCTTCCAAGACGCAAATGCAAGAAAAATTCTGATTGCCTCTAGTCGTGCCACAGGAGCATAGACTTCTGTAAAATCAATCCCCTCCTGTTGACTAAAGCCCTGAACAACAAGTCGAGCTTTGTTCCTTACAACAACTCCTCTGTCGTCTCTCTTACACTTAAATACCCATTTCGTATTGATTTTTCTATGACCATCTGGCAAATCCACTAACTTCCACACTCCCAACTTTTCAAACTGACTTAACTCTTCTTGCATCGCAAGGACCCAAGAGTCTTTAGTAAGCGCCTCTTTATACGTTCTCGGTTCGATCTGCGAGATAAAACAACTTAATGAAAATTCAGTTTGTAAAGGTGCTACTATAGAGTAAAAACATGTTAAGCCCTGGTCTATTTGTCGTCTCGTGCGAACGCCTGAATGCAATTCTCCTATAATCAACTCCTCTGGATGATATGAAAGAGTTCGCGGCATTGCTTCGCTTGGAACATCCACATCACCTTCCAGATTAGTAACATTTTGATTTGCACTTTGTTCACCAACTTGGCTTGTTTGACTTAAATCCTGAATCTGCTCCCCCTCAGAATCTGAATCTCCATGATCAAAGATCGGCATGTTTTCAGATTCTTGATTATCATTCTGATCTGACTGATTATCTTGAGCAACTTCATTTTGTTGGACATCATCGTGTTCACCAACATTACTCGGACCTGCTTCATCATCATTTGAAGTTTCCCGTGGTCGCCTTGAATACTCAGCTAGGAACCTTTGCTGTGACTCGTATTCGCGTAAAATATCCAACTCATCAAAGAAATCTTCTTCTTCTCTTCCATCATGTCAAATGATTCCCACAACTTGTCATAATGGTATCGCCATGAATCTCCTGGACTTTGTGGCGGCATAGTATAACCTTGATATTCAACATTTGCAGCTTCAATAATCCGCTTCTCACTTGGAACGAAGACACGTCGCGTAGGACTTGAATATCCAACAAATATACCCTCAATGCACTTCGGACCAAACTTTCCATAAGGCTCTATAACTGTACAGGGTGACCCGAACGGTTCTAGATACTTCAAATTCGGTTTGCGATTATTGATTAGCTCAAAGCATGTTTTGTTGAACTTTTTGACAGTGAGAACCCTGTTGAGCGTATAGCATGCGGCGGACACAGCTTCAGCCCAAAAATTAATCGGTAACTTTGAATCTGCGAGCATAGTTCTAGCCGTCTCGATTAGCGTCCGGTTTTTGCGTTCTGCGACTCCATTCTGCTGTGGAGTGTACAGAGCACTAAACTCATGCAAAATACCTCTTTCATCACAAAATTCTTCCATCTTGCTGTTCTTGAATTCAGTACCATTATCACTTCGAATTCTTTTGATACGCCTTTGGTACAGATTCTCAATTTTCTTGAATAACGCCATCAAACTATCAAATGTTTCGTCTTTCGTCTTCAAGAAAGAAACCCATGAAAATCTAGAATAATCATCAGTAACCACAAGACAATATTTATCTCCCGTAATACTCTTGACATTCACCGGACCAAACAAATCCATGTGAAGTCTCTCCAGGGGTCTTGAGACTGAATTGACTTGCTTTGTAGGGTGTGACTTTTTCTTCTGCTTGCCTTTAACACAGCTAATGCACTCCCCTTCCAGATGAAAACCTTTTACATGAACTCCTGTAACCAAATCATTGTGCACCAAGAGATTCATTTTTCTAAGATGTATATGTCCCATCTTCCGGTGCCACAATCTCGATTCTTTTTCAGTTGCTCTGGACACGAAACAATGAGCCTGACCTGTGGTTGTAGTAGCAACGCTCATATCCAACACGTACAGATCATTAACTCTTGGTGCCCTCATGATAATCCATTCCTCAGGGATAACAAATCCTGGTTTCAAGATCAAACATTCTTTATCAATGAAGTGAGTGGTATACATCCTGTCACAGATCTGCAAGATACTCAGCAGATTGTTCTCCAGCTCAGCAATGTAGTTAACTCTCTCAAACGTCACAATCCCGTTGGATAACGTTCCTTCACCAATAATCCTTCCTCCTTGATTACCCGCAAAACCAACATAACCTCCATTGTTATTCTTCACATCATACAACAATATAGTCTTCCCTGTCAGATGTCGAGACGCTCCACTGTCCATAATCCAGCGTGAAACTAATCTCGGAAGATCCTGCACATATAACAATATGATTTAAACACTTCAATAAAGATGCCGATTCATGCTTCGCGATCAAGGAAGCTCCGGCAATTCAAACTGCTTAGTCAAACATGGTGTCCACCCAAGCCTCATCAGCCTTGGGTGTAACCTTGACAGTTTTAACTCTCGCAACTTGAATTTTAAAGTTTTCAGCCTTCAAAGGTGGAAAATTTGCATCATAATCAATCTGAATTGAATCCTCAGAAGGTGAAATCTTTTTCTTAGTTTTCGGTTTCCAAACTTGTTGAGATAATGCAACCCGTTTGTAAAATTTGTCATTTTTAGTTACCACTTTCTTTACAGGTTCATTTTTCACTTTGGTGTTGTCATTTTTCACACTCTTTTTCTCAACAACGATTGGTGCTTTACCCTTCACCTCAACTTTCTTTTGTTGAATCTTCACAGTTTCAGTCTTAGGCTTCACGTTGGTACACTTTCGTGCAATGTGACCAACTGGATTACATCTGAAGCATGTTCGAGTATCAACCACTCGACTTGTGCCTTCAGACTGAGCCTGTGAAACTCTCTTCTCAAAAAATTCTTCATTCGATTTTGAAAAAATCTCTTTCTCTTCATCAGCAAGTGAACTCGAACTGTTCACAAACTTTTTCTTCTCAACAAACCTCTTGTTTTGAACATTTCTCTTCTGATAAGACTTACCCCCCTGGTAACCACCTGACCAATTGTTTCGGTTGTTATTATAAAAACATGGTGGAACAACAGGTTTCCTGTAGTATGATTTATCTTTTTCAAACTTCATTTGACTCTTTGTTCGACTCAAACTGTCCACTTCTGACAAATCAACTTCAACCAACTTGAAAACATTTGTCAATTTGTTCATGTTTACATTCTCAATTGGAAACTCTGAATCCGAAAACAACTTATCAGATCCCGACATCTTGTACATGACAAGAGTAGATTCATCATTTAAGTTGTTTTTGGACTTTTGTTTCGGAATGTATTTGTCCAAGAAACATCCATCTTCCTCAGTAGTGTCACTATCCATTTTTAGCAAATTTTCAACAACACTTTTTACAACATCATGTTGGACACTATGGCCATCGGAAGATGTGAACGTGACATCAATTGATTCAGGAAGTTTCACTTCACTTTCTTCTTCAATTTCAACCAACCCAGATTGCTTTTTCGTGTAATTATCCAAAATCGGCGGTGGAACTCTATGAAAACCCACCCCAGTTCCATCAGAATAAACATCTTCGCCAGCTTTGTTTTTCCCGATGGGTTTTGGAACAATGTGTTGCAAAACAAAGCTTGCGGAGCTGTAACTGTTAAGCTTCAACTGGATTCGCTCGTTTTCAATTTCAGCCTCTTGAAATTTAAGTTTCAGTTTAGCGATTTCATCCAGTTGTTGGTTGATTGATTCTTCTTTTACTCTAAGCACTGCTTTTAGTTGAATGTTTTCTTTATAAGTTTTACCATTTCGATCATCATTATCTTTCATTGTGCTTTTGAGTTTTTCAAACTTCTCAGAGATCTGACGGTTTTCAAGAATTAACTTTTCATTCTCTTGTTTAATTCTTTCATGATCAATTTTATCATTTTCAATTTGGTTAGTTAATTCTTTTATCCATTCAGTTGAAGCTTTAACCCTTTTGTCACGATCAAGAATTTGATTCTCAACGTTTCTGACTTTTGCTGTCAGATCATCAACTTTCTTTCCGTTGAGATACGTGACTGTATTACAAAATTTGCACTCTGTGATGCAATTTTTGTAATCAACATTTCCATCAATTTGCTTACCTGACACATTTGTTGACAAGTTTGAACTGACCTGGCTTTTTGACTCAGACACGGAGTTAGAGTCTACCTCAAGTGCCTTAGCAGCCAGCACCTTATCAGACATTTTTCTGAGGTTTTCAGCAGTTAACTCCTGCGTTGTGTCAATAACCCCAGTATCAATTTTCTTTTACTTCTCTTTCTCTTCTTTCTCCTTCTTCTCTTTCTCTTCTTTCTCTTTCTCGTCTCCAGTTCCCCACCATTTATTCTGCCAATAATCATCCTCATCTTTGAACTCCTTGATTATGGCTTCCAAATCAAGAGTTTTGTCATCGACCGCAATATTTCCATCTTGATCAAGATAACACTCCCTGTCCGGATCCCATCTTCTAGCTCTCTTCGCTTCCAAATAGATACCAGATATTCTAATTATTCTGTTTTCAGCCAACATTTTTCTGTATTTGTACTTCTCCTCTTCAGTTTGGTTATCTTTCCAAGGAATAGGTTCGTTTTTCGCCATGAACGCATAACCAATCGCATCTTCCTCTGGTAGAACCTCTTCACTCCAATCATACCCTTCATCATCGTAAATCACCGCAAGAGCTCTAGATTTCTCTCTGTTGTCTTCAACCTGCTTCAATCTAGGCGGCTCAGATTTATTCTGGTGATATATTGCCTTCTTGTAGTAATCCTCTCTGAATGGGTTCTCTGACTCATCAGCATATGCGTTTCTGCATTCTCGCTTGAAGTGACCTTTCTGCTTACACTTGAAGCATGTCACCTTGGACTTATCAAACCCCAGCTTGGTAGATGGTCCACCAATTGACTTTCTTCCGGTAATTTCCATGAAACGCTGTGCTTGACGAACAGCACTGGCCATGCACCACCTTATGTCAATTAGTTCCATTTCTTCAGGATCTATTTGATCATAGTCCTCTTTCGTTAGGTTGGTGTTGCCTATCTTCCCTGCTACTAACCCTTCATACGACTCTAATACAGATGCTAGGAAAATCATCTGTTGTTTAGCAGACTCCTCGTCAAAATTCTGAGCATTCTTTAAGTCTATTGCGATGTTGCATTGAAAATGATTCTTTGCATCAGAATGACTTGCAGATGATGAAGATCCACTGTGATTTCCACTGCTTTGACCACTTTGACTTTCTTTGCTAGTTGTGGACACATTCTTAGCAGAAAACGTCGTCTTGTGAGAACTTGCTTTTGGCATCATGCTCTTTGGATAATACAAATCCAAATTCTGCTGGTAGGATGAGTGACTGACTTTGAATGTCTTCTTCAGTTCCAACTCGTGACTTTCAAGTCTCTCAATCAACAAATCCACAGTTAGATCTTTCGGCAAGATAGTGTTTTTTAGCATGAGAGCATAATGTCTCCAATCCATCTCGTCTGGCAATGAATCGAACAACTTGTCTACTAGCTCATCATTAGAATACGTAATTTCATGTCTAGCTAGCTCTAGTTTCAAATGTCCAAACCTCTCGATCATCTTTGACACTGATTCATTCTTTAAACAGCCAAACATATCAAACTCTTTCCTAAGAAGTTTCTTTTTACTTTTCACAATTTCAGCACTTCCTAGACATTTTGTTTCTAGCTTTTTCTAGAGATCTTTTGCATTTGAATAATCGATCAATGAGATTATGTCTTCCCGGACGGACTGAAATAACAATGCCACGCATTTCTGCTCAGCCACAAATGATTCAATCTCCTCGGCTGATGTTAAAGTTTCACCATTTTTGTTTCCATTGTGATAACCGTTTTTCAGACTCTTCCAGCTGGGAAATGCAAATGCCATCAACCAATCTTCAAACTTTCTCGACCACCGACTATATTCCTCGATAGCCATTAGCTTAGGAGGTTTATTGAAGGTTCCAAAGGCACTTTCAGATTCCCAAGCTTCCGTTAACTTTTTCTTCGCATTTGGCGGGTTCTCATTCGCATTGCTATACGAAGTATCATCGTTTCCAGAATTTCCAGAGAATGCGTACATATCGCTAAACGGGTTCAAGAAAATATCATCCATCTTGAATGTACCTGCAAAATCAGCAAACACTTAGAAAAATTTTCGAAATTTTGAACAATAGTGACACAAAAGCGAAATCACCAATTTGTGACAAATAAGCGAAATCAGTAAGATGTCACAAAAGCAAAATCAGTCTGAATGACTTATAAGCGAAATCAGGCTGTATGTGACCCTATGAGCGAAATCAGGTCTTGTCAGATAAGCGAAATCAGGAATGTCCTTATGAGCGAAATTAGTAATGTCTCTATAAGCGAAGTCAGACAATTCAGGTCCCTAAGAGCGAAATCTGATGTTCAAATGAGCGAAATCAAGCAATATTGTGTCCGTATGAGCGAAATCAAGGAATTAACCCTCGATGTTCATAAAAGCGGAATCACGTTTTTAACCATTTTTTACCATTTTAAGCCATATTTTAACATGATTCTTTCTAGGGTTTGTTATTACTATGTTTCACACGTTATATTCAAAATTCAGGCCATTCAACCGTAGGAACCAGTTCAAATCGAAAAAGTATGAGAGAAAGTGAGTAGAAGTAAGAGAACCTGGTAGAATCAAGTTGTAGTAGTATGAACTCCTCGTCCTGAGCTCTGATACCACTTGTTGGACCCGTTGCGACCCTAAATAGTCAGTAGAGATCGTTCATCTTTGCGTATAAAGGCGGAATCAATGTACACAAAGTAACAACAGCTTTTCCTTTTCAATTCCTTCTATATTGATGCTTTCTGAATGAATTTTGACAGAGTTTCGTTACAAAGCATATGACCAGGTTTCGCTCCAAGTTGCAAATGAAAACACACATGAGAGTATTTATACAGCAGCTGATTTCGCTCATATGACAGACCATATGAGAGAAACCCCATGTGTCATATCAGCGAAACCTCCAAGTAACCTCAAGAGCGAAACCCTAATACCCTAAAAGCGAAACCTCATACTAAATATGTACATATGAGCGAAACCTCTATCATTAAACCCTAATTTGACTTTCAAGCTCCAGACTAACTTATCTTGACCTAAGACTCAATCCAAACGTAGTCAACAGACATTTCGTGCACCAACAATAAAAATATTATTCAATCTAAGTTTTTTTATATTTAATTCGTGTAAAACACGTGTTTATAAACTAGTTAATAATATGTCCATTAAAGACATTAAATCAAGAGTGTTTGGAGTTTTAGTATACAAAAACACTCTTCAACGCTTATGAATCAAACAATGAATAAAATTGGTATTATATTACAGAAATAGAACTAAACACCCGCGTTGCAGCGGGGGCAAACACCAATGCCACACCACTGTCAGTGACCATCAACACTGAAATTGTGGCGTGTTAATGCAAAGAAATTAAACAAAACGTAAAACATATAAAAAATAACTAATTTGATCTAGGACCCGCGCATTACGATGAACCTGTCAAACGGGAAAAAATAGACGACGTAAAAACGTTTAACCACACAAATACAATGTGTTTTATTAAATATTATCGTAAAATAAAAGAACAATAATTAGATCTTTTTTACTAAACCATCCTTATATTAATACTAATCGGAAACACGCAATAATTAGATTATACTATTATTACATTTTTTAACTATGTGATCAGGATTATATAGAAGTATGATTTACAATTTTTTTTTTTATTTTACGTGTGTAATACACGGGTTTGTAACACTTATAAATTAAAATATTATTTAATCTAAGTTTTTTTTATATTTAATTCGTGTAATACACGGGTTTATAACCTAGTTAATAATATGTCCATTAAAGACATAAATCAAGAGTGTTTGGAGTTTTAATATACAAAAACACTCTTCAACGCTTATGAATCAAACAATGAATAAAATTGGTAATATATTACAGAAATAGAACTAAACTCCCGCGTTGCGGCGGGGGCGAACATCAATGCCACACCACTGTCAGTGACCATCAACACTGAAATTGTAGCGTGTTAATGCAAAGAAATTAAACCCAAACGTAAAACATATAAAAAAATAACTAAGTCGATCTAGGACCCGCGCATTACGATGAACCTGTCACGGGAAAAAATAGACGACGTAAAAACGTTTAACCACACATGCACGTTGCGCCGTGTTAACTCACAAAATTTAGAACGGAACGTAAAACGTTGAAAAGTATAGAGGACCGAAATTAAAAGTAAAAAAGTTGTGAGGTTAAATTGCAAAAGATAAAACTTTTGAGGTTAAAAGTAAATATATATATATATATATATATATATATATATATATATATATATATATATATAGAGAGAGAGAGAGAGAGAGTAAGGTTAACATACAAAAAGCCTTATCATACATCACGTAGGAGACAATAGTAACCGTTGGATCAGGGGTATAATCACGCATGGGACCACATAATCACGCATGGGACCACATGGGACCACATAATCACGCATGGGACTATAATCACGCACGTTCTATGATAATAACGCACGTTATATTTTTTGTCATGTATGTTAATGTAGGTTAAGCCTTGAAGTACATTATACTTTCTCTATATATATATATATTGGTTAAAATAACTACGAAAAGTTTTGGGGCTAAAAGTAAAAAAAACAAATAGTTTTGGGTTAAAAGTAAAGAATTAAATAGTTTTGAATTAAAAGTAAAAATCATTTTTTTAAAACACCCAAAGCCTAATGTACAACACCTTATGCCTAAATATGTTGAAAATATAGTATTGGTTAATGGGTAATGGTTTTGTTTACTGATTTAAGACATCATCACTAAATTGTATGTCATAGTCATAGAGATCACAAAAATAGTTAATGTTTGTTGGGCCTTTTTGTTATGATAAGTTTGATAACTTGTCTATTGGATTTATTTCTCCAACTATATTGATGAGAGACTACATTAAATTGATGAGAAATGGTACTATAGCTATTTATTAAGTTTTTACAATGAGAACACGTTATGTGAACCAACACTGAACTTATATCTTATCCAACAATTTAAAGGCCCAAATACATAATGATATTAAGCGCTGTGTTTTCTGAAAAGGAAAAAAAAAAGGTACGTTTTGATGTTATAGTTTGGTGGGGAGGGACACAAAGAAAACTCATGTGAGTTACAAAAGCTTTAGAAACCTATCTTCACCATCCATCTATTACACTTTTGCTTTTTCAGAAAAAGCAAAATATCCGCAAAAGTTGTTACACGTAACACGTGACAGCCTCTAGTTATTACATAGCAAAAGAAGGTCCATTCATTTGGGTTTCATAGTTTTCTTAACTAATATGAGATTTCTTCTTATAATTGGCCATAGTTTGGTTACTCATATCGAACTGGAAAGGACCAGTTTACCAAGACCCGGTTGATCAACATGACTTAAAACTCAACGCATTGTTCGTCTTCTTCTCACCATCGGCAGTTGCTGTGTTCTCAAGCAAGCCTTGAAGGTTTGTCTTGACAGATGCGGAATCACAGTGGCAGTTATTACTAAAGTCATAAATGTATAAAACACACACACACACACACTAGATAGATACCTGTGTAACCTTGACATACAGCATCCCATGAGAAGAAAAAAAAAGAACAAAAGGATAGTCGAGATTTTCAACTGTTAACTAGTCTTAAACTCATAAAATTCACCCAAACAGTTAAATCAGTACAAACTGCAATGTACCTTCTTGACATCTAAAACAAGAAAGTTGTAATTAAGAACGGAAAGCATCAAAATCATTTTTTTTTCTTTCACTTGGTGCACCTATATAGGATCTAGATAGTGTTGTTGTCACCATCACAAGCATCCAATTGGTTATTTGTAGCCTTCATGGTTCGAACCATACCATCATCATTCCATTTGTTGAACCCAGTTTCTAGAGCCTCCCGCATCCATGAGTGCCTGCAACATTGAACCGCTTCGGGAATTGTGACCCAACTTCTGACCCGGCGACTCTGTTCGGGCCAGGACTCCAATTCTTCTTTCACAAATAATGCAAACATTGATGCCCGACACCTGCCTTCTGGGCTAAATTCATCTTGTAGCGTTTTGCTTTTAAAATGGTAATGACCCAGAAAATGCTGGAAACAAAATAATCGCCAATACCGGATTAGAAACACCTTAATGTGCAATTGACCATAATAAAAATAGTTAAAAAAAATAAGCAATTGACATAAGATATATATGAACTTTTGCTGATTTTGCCTATAAGTCCCACGACACTAATTTATTTATGATTAAATTCTTGGACTTCAAAGCGTAGCAAAAGTGACAAATGGTCCCTTTTGGAAAAGTTTAAGAGACCTAGTAGAGGGGTTTAATATAGACGATATAGTACCACAAATAACGCAAGAATTGCAAGAAAGCATTTATTAACATGACTATTAAAGCACGTCATGGTTAGGTGAATGTACTTGAATGATATATGCATATGTAAAGAGAGACTCATGTGTATTATTCATATATTATAAGCATCTACACACACATAGATTCACTATAATTCTCTAATCTACACGTGTATGAAGTTCGTTACAAGAAAGAAAGAAAGAAAGAGAAGAGAAAGTAGGGAAATTACGTAATTAGAGAAGGAAGTTACCTACATGGCTTTCATTAAAAATGTGGTTTAGTGTTTAAACTATTTTCACGACTAAGTCCATACTTTTTATTTAAAATTATATAAAACTTTGTGAGTGGTTACGTCCTCAAACTTTTCTTCGATTTATGTTTATGTCCCTAATGTTTATATCTCCTGTTTAAAAAACAGGAACAAAACAATGCATCTTAACCTGATGACTTAATCATATATGAACATAGTTTAGGGACTGAACTGTATTTTCCGCAAAGATGCGTAAAGGTTTTTTTGTAAAAACAACCCTTATTAATAGAATATAGATGTTAACATTTCATTGCTGATTTTATCAACCAAGCTAAATTTTACTACCCGATGTATCAACGAACCACCTTTTCAGCCAATAGTAGGTCTATTTTTGTTATTAAAAAAATTCAAAAGTTGGCCATGTGACATCCAAATTGTCATTTTAGTGAGAGCTTCTGTTGCGACATTTAATAACTATTTAAAAAAATACAATTTTCTAACAAGGATCGTTTTTTTTTTTCCAAACTTGTAAACAAATTTTTTCACATGAACAAATTTTGCATGTGTGGCATCTGCTATGTTGTCAAAAGCGCAAAAAGCGCGCGCCTAGGCGCCCGGGCGCACCAATAGCGCCTGGTGGCAGCCTAGGCGCAAAAATGGTTTTTTTTTGGAAAAAGCGGCCTAAGGCGCAAAAGGCAGAAAAAAAACCAAAAAAAAAAAAACGAAAACCTGAACTGAGTACGACGAATAAAAACTGCCTCACGCGGGCCCGGGCTTTTCGGAGCCGCAGGTGCGGGCACGCATGAGTTCAACCAAATTCCAGCTCAGAAACTCATTTTTGCAAACCCCCCCCCCCCGCGCGTGGGGGTAGGGCTTGTGGTAAAACATGTCATAAAGCTACAATAGAGTAGTAAAGACTTTACCTTATAAACAACCACTCACTTTGTCCCCACACCGATGTGGGACAAAGTATTTACCACCTTTTGAGACTTTTATTCACACACTCAAAACTTACAACATATAAGTCCTAAACTTTTGCTACTATTAGCTCCATGATCTTAAATGGCATGTATAATAGTTTTTTTAATTATATATGTGGAATCTTATTTATTTTCAAAGCATAACATATTTTTTATATTTTTTTTCTCTATGTGCGCTTTTCTTAAAAAAGCCCACGCTTTTTTTGCGCCTTGCGCCTAGGCTCCGGGCGAGGCCGATGCGCCTCGCCTGCGCCTTGCGTCTTTGACAACATAGGGCATCTGATGTGCTGGGATGGCATCAACCAATGCCACAACAGCAATTTGTATTTTGAGTTCTAATTTGCTCCTAATGTAAAGTTAGATGCTAAAATCAAATAAAATGTAACGTTCATTTCAGTTTCGTGTACTCTGCTCAATTCAAATGGTTGAATTGAGGCGCGCCTCGAGGCGAAATGGCCAAAAAACGAGTCTGAGGCGCGCCTCATGGTGTTTTTAATGTATATGCGCCTCAGCCCCGCTGAGGCGCTAGTTGAACAGGTTAAGCTATATGGAAGCTTGAAAGTCGTTTGAAGAGAATTCGAATGCATAAAAGCCTCCAAGATAACTTTATTAATAAAAGGTTAGGTATATTTAAACAATAAGGTCTTTGTAAATTGTAATCATATTCAACACATTATCTATTTATAAACTTCCATTAAAATTAATATATATATATATACACACACACACTTTTTCCTGAATCAGGTTAGCACTAGAAAAACTCCCACACAATACAACGATTAAAATGATTCCAATAAATGAACTCCTATTATTCAAGGCTTAATGGCTCACAGTCACATTTAACTATCTTACCACTATTCGAAGTTGCTCAAGCACTAAATGAACGATTGAGATTAAGTTACATCATCGAACAAGATTCATCGGCTCTAGATATAGCAACAAAAGCTCAAAAATAAATTAGTTTTAGAGGTGACAGTAGATGAATGGTGGTGCTAGGCTGGTAGTCAGTGGCGACAAATGGTGGGTCGAAGCAAGTTAAATAACCGACTCAAGTTAAAGCAAAATTTTTCGTATGGTAAGGTTGGGCTAACCCTAAACACTCAAATGTCCACATTTCTCAGTTTTATATGAACAGTTAGTGTGTCAGATATAATCATGAAACTTGGATTATTTCGGTAAGTCGGTAACAATCTAATTCGTCAAATTTAAGGATGTTTTATGCGCTAATATTACTACTTGGGCGAGTTTTGAGCCAAATAACACAATCATAAGTATATATGAACCATAAGCTAGATCATGCATTGTAGAGCTCTCTAATTACACAGTGAAAAAAATTAAGGTTGTAATCCAGTATCCCATAGTTATGAAAGGATTCTAATTATACACCGAACATCATGAGATGAGATAATAAAAGAATAAAACCTTACATCTTCTAATAGTTAGTTAGTATATATGACTGTTCTCTGTATCTGTATTTGTGAAAGATATATACTGTTTTAAAGCTTATTTCAAAAGTAGATTATCACTATTATATCAAGATAACAATGAAGTATAAGTAATTTCAAAATTTGAACTCACCATTAAATCCCCTCGAACTCCAGCCTCTTCCAATGCTTCACGCGCAGCTGCCTCCTCAACAGTTTCATCATTTTCCCATCCACCCTAATACATAAAATTCACTAATAACTACATAATAGAACAGAAAAGACTAAGGATTCAATTACTTAATAAAACCTGTCTGCTTATCCCATTTTAATACAGCAATAAGGGGCTGTTTGGCAACATCTGAATGGTTAAGTGCTGAAACAGTAAGAGGACTGAACCATTAAGTGTTGAACCAATAAGAGGTCTGAACCATTAAGAGACTGTATAATGCTTGACCGTTCAGAGGCAAATGTCTGACCAATTCAGATTAGAGGTCTTAACCATTCAGACTTTGTATAATGCTTAACCATTCAGAGGCAAATGTCTGAACCATTCAGACATCTGTTCGTGAAACAAAAAGTCTGAACCATTAAGTGTTGAACCAGTAAGAGGTCTGAACCATTAAGAGCCTCATTAAGAGGTAAACAAACAGCCCCTAAGCTGTTTTAAGAGTGTTTGGGATTATTTGCAAGTAAACTAAGTTGTTCTGAATACACAAATTGAATCCAAACTCCTTATTTCAAACACCATTAAATAACAAAACAGTTTTAACTAACAATTGCAAACAACCAACCCCAAGAACAAACACTGCTTAACGTCACAGATTTATTCGACATTCAAATAACTTATGTCAAAAGAATTATATATACCTTGGGGAACAAAAGACCAGGTCCACTTGTAGAGTTGATCATCAGTACCTCCACAACCTTCTCAGATTTGTTACCATTACTATCTTCGGTATACCGAAACCTGAAGGGAATGCACCTGCAAACAACACACAACATAAATATAAACGACTTGGAAACAATCAAATAATGTTACTCTAACAAACAAGCCCTAATTTGAAGAATCAACTATTACCCTAATTGTGAATAACCTAATTATCAACAATACCAATTTGGGGAAAAATAGAATGTGGGTTTTTATAAAGAATTCGAATAAATATACGATTGGATGAGAAAATACCCTGCGATGAGACGGCAACCGGCCTCATAACGTTGATGATGACGACCAGTGCGGGCCACCAATTCAGACATTTCACTATCAATTCATAAACCTAATGATAACACCCTTTTATCATCGCTTCAGTTATACCCACTTGGAGAATCAAAAAAGATTTGCTTTTTTAAAACCCCTTTTTCCGGATGAATCGTTTTCAGCAGAAAAAAAGAAAAAAAAGATTCCGATTCCGATTGCTTTACAATGCGCCGCACGCACCTCCCTCTCAATGCCACTGATTCCTTTTAAGTTTGTTGCTAAAGAGAAAGGGGGTGTTGTGTTGGGATTGAAGAAGATGTGAGAGAATTGGGGATCGGAGCGTGTCTAAGTTGGGTTGGGGCAACACAAAAGGGTCGGTTACATGGGGGGTGGGTTATTTGCAGCTTTTCATGGCTCAAAACTCTTTTTAGGGTATATGTGTTATGCGATAACTGACGAAAAAGCGTTAGAGAGGGGCTTTATAAGGTTTTATATTATAAAAGGGTGTATTGGTAAGAGAATTATATAACCCCTTTAATTATACATATATTAGGTTAGAAATCTGTGTATTATACGATGTAATTTTATATATTAAACAATAAAAAATTAAATCTTTTTGAACCCCGTATATTGTAAAGGTTAAATAAATGTAATTTTATATATCAAATAATAAAAAAAAAATATCTTTAAAATCATGTGTATTACACAGATTAAAAAAATGCAAATTTGTATACTAAATACTAAAAACGTCGTATCTTTAAAAAACTTGTGTATAATCGGGTTGACTAAATCTACCAAATAATAAAAAAATACTTCTTTAAAAACCCTATATATTACACGTGTTAAATAGATCTAAAAAAAGTTATATTTTTAAAAACCATGTATATTACATAGATTAAATAAATGTAGTTTTGTATATTAGATACTAAAAACGTCGTATCTTTAAAAAACTCATGTATAGTCGGTTGAAAAATCTACCAAATAAAAAAATATATCCTTAAAACCTCGTGTGTTACACGTGTTGAATAAATCTAATTTTACATAGCAAATGATAAAACGTTATATCTTTAAAAAACTTCGTGTATTACACGGGTTATATAAATGTAACTTTGTATAGTAAATAATAAAAAAAAATAGATTTTTAAAAACCTCGCGTTTTACACGAGTTGAATAAATATAATTTTGTATATCAAATAATAAAAAAAGTTATATTTTTAACAAATTTGGATAACATTTAATATTAATTTATTATTTATATATTTAATATAAAATAAGTATAAAATAATGAGTATTTGTTTTAAAAAATATATTAAGTTACCAATTTAGATTTGAGGATAATATTTTATTAACGTATGATAAGATTTAATATTAATTTATTATTTATTTAATTAATATAAGATAAGTATAGATTTGATGATACCTTTAATGAATGACACATGTCCAAAAATTGGTTTCTTTTATTATAGTAGATAGATATGTATGTAAATGTATGTGTGTGAGTGGGGAAGGTTATGCCACGGCGTGATAAATTTCACGTGGAATCAAAAATAAAACCCCATAACGCCAGTTGTAATGGTGTTGTCGGGCGCTATGGGGCGTTATACCCCTCTCCGGCGTGATATGCAGCCCCACTACGGAGGGCCTTAACTCCATTTTCAATATGGACTAATAAGAACATGCATAGTGGTCTCGTGGTCCGTCCAATCACGAGCACCACACCCCCCCCCCACACACACACACACATATCTCGTGAAACCCTAAAAATGGACGAGCGACGAGCTTGTTGTTTGAAAGTTAAAATTTCATACAAATTTTGTCTTATTTAAAAAGAGTAAGAACATATCTTAAACGTTGATTAATTGAATTAAGGGCTAAGATTGATTAAACATCATTACTAACAATAATTATACTATTTAATAAAATTCAAGGTGTTTTAGTCATTTTCTCATTTTTCATTGACTATTTATTCCATCGGTTTTTAAAACTAAAATAACTTTTAGATACTTTAGTATTTCATTAAAAAAACAATACCAAAAAATCAAGCATTTTTTATCTTTAATAGCTATACTTTTATTTAATTGACACCTTTTTAAAAAGTTGCAAAATAGTTTTTTTATAATTGTGCTAATAAGTATAACCAGCACATACGCACACGATTATAACCGGCATATAATTTATATAAGCAACACATGAATTTTATAGCCAGCACATACATATATAATCATAACCAGCACATATGTATATAATCATAATCAGCACATATACAAGCAACACATGAATTTGTATAATCAACATAAGAATTTGAAATTGTTTCCATAATTTTAGAAATTTTTAGAAATCAACTTTAAAATAAGAGTAAACTTCCGTTTTGCTCCCTGTGGTTTGGTCACTTTAACGGTTTTGCCCCAAACCTTTCAAAATAGCCATTTTACTCCCTGATCTATGAAGGCCTTCATGATTTTGCTCCTCGCCCCTAAACGCTATCCATTTTAACTGTTAAACCCTGTTACATGCAAAACACCTGAGGGCAGTTATGTCTTTTCCCAACCCTGATTAATGAATTACATTTAAAACCCTAACAACCCATTATCTGCTTCCCCATTCCATCTTCTTCTCCATCGCCTTCAAAACCCTAACTTCCATGGCATCTTCTATCGTCGTCTTCATGCCCTGCAATCTGAATTCTGAAACCAACATCTTCAAAAATAGTACAAGTCATCAATGCACGGATATATGAAACAAACAATATCCAATTCAATTTAAGTAGAAACTAAAACCATATTCTTAATCCAAACCACAATCAGTTCCAGTTCCAGTTCCAATCACTATATACAATTAAATTTTCAATTCCAATTCAAACCGAAACTAAAACATAATTCATCAACAAAAAACATCAGCAATTACTCTAACACTAACTAACAATGAAGCCCTAACACAGATCCACTTTTCACCTCAATCACCACACCACAATTCACTCCACTCTTAACACTATGAGTAAATATCTTCAAAACCCTAACCCTACCTACCAGCTTCATCCATGTCTCAATCTCCATCGTCTCTCCACTCATCCCAAATTCCGGTCCACCACCATTCCCCACCATCTCCGCCGTCGTGACCAGCGGCGGTCTCACCAGAATCGGAAACGACTGGACGGCGAACTTCGCCGATGTGTGTCGCGTATGGCCGCCGTCGATTTTTCCGGCGGTGAGTTAGGTAGGCGAGTTGGAGAGAGCTGTCGTAGTGAGTGAAGGTGTCGCGGTTAGGGTTTCAAAATTCAGATTGCAGGGCATGAATGTGACAACCCGAGTTTTCAAGGTCTTTCCTCGACACGTTAATTGTTTCACAAGTGTGTTTACATAACTTGTTTGCCTTGTAATTGTGCACGTTTGTTTTATGTTGAGATATTGTGTTATTAATTAGTATACGATTGATGTGTTTATGTGTTTAAGTAATAGAAACTTGTGAACTGTTTAAAAAGTTAAAAACCACCTTGACAAAACAAGTTAGAGTTTCACCACACCACACTGACGAAACCTTGGAGTTTCGTTATGTCCATCACGACGAAACATGGAGTTTCGTCGTCTCCCTTTGATATTTCGTGGACATGGGCTTTCGGCCCAGGTATAGCCCAAGTTAAACCAGCAGTTACGATATATATTGCATGCACCACAATTCACGAAACCCTAGACTCTCTTTCTCTCTTTGACACCCGACGGCAACCATCATCTCTCTAGAAGTTCTTATTGTATTCATTCATGTTTGCTAATTGGAGCCCATGCTTCTGTTTGATATTGTACTCGTATTGAATGGATCTGATCTTCGAATACATTCATGTTGCAATCTAGATCATATATGGTTAATTTATGATTTAGGATTCATGCTAGATGTTAAGTGCTGTGATGTATTTGGAATGATGATAAGTAGCATTAATGTTATTGTATTTGGACGATAACTGTATGATTGATGATAATGGTGAAACGGTTGTTGATGATTAGGGTTTTCAGTGTGTGTATGCTTAGCTGTTGCATTGACGACGGAAATCCCACCCCGACGAAACACTCTGGTCGACGAAACATAGTAGAGTTTCGTCATACTCTCAAGCCGACGAAATATGAGAGGTTTCGTCACACCTCTATGCTGACGAAACTTGAGAGGTTTCGTCACCTTGGGGTTTCGCCATAGGTCAGAACCTCACAAACAGAATGTAGTTTGGTACAAGTATAACAATGAATGATTATATGCTGACCTTTGTCTGTTGATGCTATGCATGAGGAAACATGATTCGGTTTGATTTAGTATACTTAACTGTTAAGCCCCATTATTAAACATACATATGAACTGTGCATTTGAACAAGTTATGAAACTGCTATGTGCTATTTGGTGATCACTGATTGAACATCCACTGTGATTTGTACTTATATGTGAACCTTGCGAATGTGAAACTGATTACGTATGTATGCATACTATTGGCTTTGACTGATTAACTGTGAACAAGTAGATAAACAAACCGAGAAAACCCAGGTGAGTTCACACTTTCTATAAGGCATGGGATTCGCAGTGGTTTGGGAATGGGTTAAGAAACTAAAACGGAACCTGCATATTCTCCTTGAGTAGAATATGTACCTCCATCCTCGGTGGGAAGGATGACAACATTAAACCTGCGTATTCTCCTTAGGTAGATTATGTACCTCCGTCCTCCATAGGAAGGACGCTAACATATAACTTACTAGACAAAACTCTATCATGAAGTCCCTCATTTTTATATCGACTTAATCGTCGGGCCAATGGCGAGTGGGTCATTAGTTAAATAGCGCTATTAGGTTTGACAAGCCTCACACCGTGCCGCAGAGGACGGGAGTGGACTAATGGATCTGGGCACTTAGTCAATGATGATAGACATTGGCGTAGGGCACAACATACTCCAGTCAGTTTTCGATATGGTAACGGGTCTAGTGGTTAACATGGGGTAGCCCCCACTGGTTATGGTTTGGGAAACAATGAATTGGATAACTCATGGTTTTTGAATGAACTCGTGGTTTCTGGAACAACTTTAAAATGGACAACCAACTGTGAACTCGCTCAACTTTGTTGTTGACTCATTGTTACATGCCTTGCAGGTCATTAGATGTCTAGCTGGAGCTTGCTTGGGAGCAGGAGTCATTGTGGGACATGGACTGTTGAGTTCCATGTTAAACATTTGAACTTATAAACTTATACTTTGGTTTTTGGTTTTAAACTTTATGCTTCCGCTGATAACTTGAATTTGATAAACTTGTTTTGAACACCAATTATATTGTGTGGTTGGACTTTTTATTTATTTAATTACATTGTTCAATATGATTGGTGGCTGGATCCTGGTCAGTAACACCTCATGCGGTGATACTCCGCTTGTGGATTTTGGGAGTGTGACAGATTGGTATCAGAGCCATTGGTTATAGTGAACTCGGTTTTAAAAAGGGAAAGCTTTTAACAAAACCATACTATAACCTGTACAGTGCTCAACGATCCACAACGACGCTTCGCTCCACGTGCAAGACTCAACACTATAGGTGATATGGTTTATATTTATATTGCATGTTTATTTATTTGCATAGTGCATTGTTCATGGTATGCTTAGTCAACGTAACGACTACTGTTTTAAACCCTGTGTGCTTACTCTCTTCTGTCATCCCACACTTACGCACTTTCGCGACACTTTTCTCACTTGTGTTTCCTTTGATATGAAGATCATGAGTGGACGTTTGAACTTGACTCAAGCCCAGCTGACAGCTCTAATCAATGAACGAGTTGCTGAGGCACTCGCAGCAGCCCCCGCAGGAGCTATGACCTGCCATTTCGACCTATCTTAGGATGTTTAGATCCGACTCTCGCGAACCAACTCTTGTGCTTAACCTTGTCTTTTCTTTCTCGCGCGACAGGTCAGCATGCTCAACCTCCCGCATGTACGTTCAAGACCTTTATGGATTGTCGACCTAGTACCTTCAGTGGTACAGAAGGAGCTGTAGGACTTCTCCACTGGTTTGAGTAGATCGAGTCTGTCTTTGAGATGTGTGAATGCCCTGGGGCTCGTAGGGTGAAATTTGCTACTGGAACACTTGAATGTGCTGCTTTAACTTGGTGGAACGCACAGGTTCAAATGTTAGGGTTGGCCGCTGCTAATGCCACCCCATGGAACGACTTCAAAGATCTGATCAAGGAGGAGTACTATCATCGCGACGACATTCACAAGCTAGAGGTGGAGTTTTACAACTTGAAGATGACGGGGTCTGAAATTGAGGCATATACGAAGAGATCGAACGAATTGGCTACATTGTGTCCTACTATGGTGGATCCTCCTATCAAACGTATCGAGCTGTACCTCAAGGGTTTAGTGCCAAGGATTCAGAGCCATGTGACTGCAGCTAACCTCCCTACGATTCAGCAAGTCATACGGCTAGCCCATCGTCTCACTGATCAGGAAGTTGAGCAAAACAAGCTGCCCAAGCGTATTAGTGTTGCAGCTACTTCAGATGTTCCTAGCGACAACAAGTGCAAGTGGGATGGAAATTCAAGCAAGGGTTCTACTTCTGTTCAGTCTCAGTCTCATCAGCGAAGGACTGACGACTACAAGAGCCCCAGTCAGCAGTCTTCTGGGAATCAGGGTCAGAGTGGGTACAAGGGGAATCACCCTAAGTGCAATCGATGTAACTTGCACCACAGCGGGCCGTGCAACAAGGGTCGTTGTCATAGATGTAACAAGCTTGGTCACGCAGCAAAGGATTGCAGGAGCCCATATCCTACGAATCAAAATCGTCAGTAGCAGCCACAAGCTCCACAGAACCATCAGCAGCAGCAACAGCAGGGTAATAAGGGATGTTTTCAGTGTGGTGCTGAGGGTCACTTCAAGAGACACTGTCGCTGAACCAGAATCAGAACAACAACAATAATCAGGGAAATGGAAACAATAGGGGCAACAATGGTGGCAATGGTGCCAAGGGTCGTGCTTTCGTGATTGGTCAGGGTGATGTGAGGAATGATCCCAACGTTGTGATGGGTAAGTTCTTACTGGATGATTTCTTAGTTTCAATTTTATTTGATTCGGGTGCCGATACTAGTTACGTGCCCTTTAAAGTTAGTCAGATGCTTAAGCGTACCCCAACACTTTTGAACACCAAGCACATTGTAGAACTAGCAAACGGTAAAAGTCTCGAGGCCACACACATAGTTAATGGTTGTAATCTTGTTCTTGCTGGTCAGACTTTCTCTATCGTCCTTATCCCCATCGTTCTTGGTAGTTTCGACGTCGTCATTGGGATGGATTGGTTGTCTCAACATCAAGCAGAGATTCTTTGCAAGGAGAAAATCGTCCGTATTCCCCGTTCAGGTGATGAACCTCTCGTTATTCGCGGTGATAAGAGTGGTGCTGTCGTGGGCATCATCTCTTTCCTTAAGGCCCAGAAGTGTTTGCGTAAGGGCCACACTGCCATTTTAGCTCTCGTTACTGACACCTCAACGAAAGAGAAGAAGATAGAAGACATTCCTATTGTACGCGACTTTCCTGAGGTATTTCCTGAGGAATTACCCAGTCTTCCGCCTCATCGTCAAGTCGAGTTTCAAATCGAGCTAACTCCTAGAGCAGCGCCCATAGCTCGTGCACCTTATCGCTTAGCCCCATCAGAATTGGAAGAACTGTCTACTCAACTACAAGAACTCTTGGACAAGGGTTTCATTCGTCCTAGCTCATCGCCCTGGGGAGCTCCAGTCTTATTTGTGAAGAAGAAAGACGGTACCTTCCGAATGTGTATTGACTATCGCGAACTCAACAAGGTAACCGTGAAGAATCGTTATCCTCTCCCGCGTATTGATGACCTATTCGACCAGTTGCAAGGGTCGAGCTTCTACTCTAAAATTGATCTAAGATCGGGCTATCATCAGCTGAGAGTCCGAGACGAGGATATCTCCAAGACAGGATTCAGGACTCGTTACGACCACTACGAGTTTCTGGTCATGCCTTTCGGATTGACGAACGCACCTGTGGTCTTCATGGATCTCATGAACCGAGTGTGCAAACCTTACTTGGATAAGTTCGTTATTGTATTTGTCGACGACATCCTGATCTATTCTAAGAGTCAGGAGGAACACGAGCGTCATCTACGACTCATTTTGGAACTTCTTCGAGTAGAGCAGCTTTATGCTAAGTTTTCGAAATGCGACTTTTGGCTTCGTGAAGTCCATTTTCTAGGTCACGTGGTAAACGAGGATGGAATTCATGTGGATACATCCAAGGTTGACTCGATCAAGAACTGGCCTGCACCCCGTACACCAACCAAAATCCGTCAATTCTTGGGTTTGGCGGGTTACTACAGAAGGTTTATCAAGGATTTCTCCAAGATTGCACAACCTCTCACTTCGCTAACTCAGAAGGGCGTCACCTATCGTTGGGGTGATGCACAGGAATCCGCATTTCAGCACTTAAAGAAGAGACTTTGTAGCACACCTATTCTCTCGTTACCTGAAGGCACAGACGATTTCGTGGTTTATTGCAACGCGTCAATTCAAGGACTAGGTTGTGTGTTGATGCAACGTCAGAAAGTCATTACTTATGCATCACGCCAACTTAAGGTTCACGAAAGGAACTACACTACCCACGATCTGGAGCTGGGAGCTATTGTCTTTGCACTCAAGATATGGAGGCATTACCTGTACGGTACCAAGTGCACCATTTACACCGATCACAAGAGTCTCCAGCATATCTTCGATTAGAAGGAGTTGAACATGCGACAGCGTCGATGGGTCGAACTTTTGAATGATTACGAATGTGCGATCAAGTACCATCCGGGCAAAGCCAATGTTGTGGCCGACGCCCTCAGTCGAAAGGAGACTAAACTTAAGCGTGTACGTGCGTTACAGCTTACCATCCACTCTAGTCTTCCTACTTAGATACGAGAAGCTCAGATTGAAGCATTGAAAGCAGAGAACATCAGGGCTGAGTCCCTTCGAGGATCGAAGAAACGGTTAGAACAAAAGGAAGACGGCGCTTACTACGTGACTGGGCGCATCTGGGTTCCACTATATGGTAATTTACGTAAGCTTGTGATGGATGAAGCACACAAGTCTCGTTACTCAGTACATCCTGGTTCGGATAAGATGTACCACGATCTCAAGACTACATACTGGTGGCCCCACATGAAAGCCAACATAGCGACCTATGTTAGTAAATGCTTGACTTGTGCGAGAGTCAAGATTAAATACCAGAAACCATCAGGCCTACTTCAACAACCAGAGATCCCGACATGGAAATGGGAGCAAATTTCCATGGATTTCGTTACTGGCCTACCTAGATCTCAATGCGAAAATGATACTATTTGGGTGATAGTGGATCGATTGACAAAATCTGCACATTTTCTGGCCATCAAGGAAACAGATAAGTTTTCTACACTTGCAGACGTCTACCTGAAAGAAGTGGTTGCTAGGCACGGGGTGCCAACCTCCATCATATCTGATCGTGACGCGCGTTTTACCTCTGAACTGTGGCAAGCGATGTACAAATCCTTTGGTTCTCGGCTAGACATGAGTACAGCATACCACCCGCAGACGGATGGGCAGTCTGAACGCACCATCCAAACTCTTGAAGACATGCTTCGGGCATGTGTAATCGACTTTGGCAACGGCTGGGAAAGACACCTCCCGTTAGTGGATTTTTCGTATAACAACAGTTACCACACCAGTATCCAAGCTCCTCCATTCAAGGCATTGTATGGACGGAAATGCCGATCACCTCTTTGTTGGGCAGAGGTTGGCGACAACCAAATCACTGGCCCAGAACTTATCGTAGACACAACAGAGACGATTGCTCAGATACGACAACGAATAGCGGCAGCTCGTGACCGTCAGAAAAGCTACGCTGATAAGCGTAGGAAACCACTCGAGTTCTAGGTTGGGGATCGAGTGCTACTTAAAGTCTCACCTTGGAAAGGTGTAGTTCGTTTTGGTAAATGAGGCAAACTCAACCCGCGATATGAAGGTGGCTTACAAACCGAACCTACCCGAAGAACTCAGTGGAGTTCACAACGTATTCCATGTGTAGAATCTGAAGAAGTGTCTGTCCGATAAGACCCTCATAGTTCCTCTCAAGGAGTTCACTATCGACGATCAGCTGCGATTCGTCGAGGAACCAGTAGAGATTACTGACCAAAACGTTAAGGTTCTCAAGCGTACCAGAATACCCATTGTTCGAGTCCGTTGGAACTCCCGTCGTGGCCCAGAGTTCACCTGGGAACGAGAAGACCAAATGAAATACAAGTATCCCCAATTGTTCGAGAAAAGCGAAACCACTGCTGAGGCTGAAGTTACTGCGGAATTTTGGGATGAAATTCCAAACCAACCGGGGGATGATGTGACACCCCAGGAAAACCAGGAAACCATGCAACCTAACTAGCTTCCTCAGTAACCACATGCTATATTTCAGGACGAAATTTCTTTCAAGTTGGGGATGATGTGACAACCCGAGTTTTCAAGGTCTTTCCTCGACACGTTATGTCACACCCCAACCAATGGCGGAAACATCGGGATGAGACGAAGTGTGAAGATTGCTCGAGACATCATAACGCTAATAATTGTGACAAGTATTTAAATAATCATTTCATTTCATTTCTAAAGAATCAAGTACAAGGTTTTGAAACAAAATACAACAACATAAATAATAAAATGATAAAATACAAATACAATTCTTTCTAAGTGTGTATCTAAGCATCCTACTAGATTCCATGCATCGTCAACATCCACCTGTAACATGTTAAAATAAAGTTCAATGCAAAAGCAAAGGCGAGTATACAAGTTTGATACGTACATAGCAAAAGATAAGTTTGAACAATTCCTCATAGCAAGCATGTGATTCAAGATGAACATTTAAATATGGTATGTGTCTAACATATCAAACCAAGGAAACGCAATATGCTCATGACATAACCGAAGATAAAGAGGCGGGTCGTTAATCCTATAGCGCTACATATGTCACGGTTTGGCTCGTACGAAGTTAATGATAAATTCAACACATAAGATAAATCCAAGTTTAAAGCATCAAGCCATCACGTATACAAGCATGTTATAGGAATGTTCATGTGTTTAAGCAAAATGTTCATGTGTAAGTTTGTTGATAGATAAACATGTTACACCCCAAAAGTGGTAAAAGTAAAAAGGGGAATACGAGTATACTCACAAGGTTCGCATATGTTTTCCGATTATCCAATTGTTGACGAGTAGAGATTTAGAGTCCGAATGTATAAGGGTTAAAGTTCAAGTATGTTTAGAGTCGAGATTCGGTGTTTAAAACAACATAAAAATAAGATATGAGAATAACATGGAAAATAATCATTTAGTACATATGATGCTTGTTCTTGACACTAGGAAACTCGAAGGAGTTTAGATGTTTTCATGGAACAAGGTTCCATTAGAATCGTGACAAGTTATCATAGTCTAGGATGATGTAATCTAGTACCCCGACATATGAACACTAGTTCATCATCAAAGATTCGATTATTCGAATAATATGTTTAGGTTATATAATATATGTCCAATAGTTCAAGCATGAGGTAGAAGATTAAAAATCTTCATTTTGGTACCTCTAAATGTTATAGAAATCATGTAGGAGGTAGGAAGATCAAGTCTTCCATTTAGGCACCTCTATGTGTTCACCACTACACTTGATGTAAAAACAACCAAGGAGGGTCATGAACATACAATAAAGAATAAGAAATATACACACTAACTAAGAGAAATCATCAAATCATGTGAGGATTGTATGTTTGGACAACCCAAGTTGTTCCATAATCACTCATGTATCAAAGACAAAGTTTGACATGACTTGTGGGTTAAAAACTCTAAACAAAACACCAAGTTTATGAGGTTTAATCCTCTGATTTTTAAGTGTCTCAACCTTGTTTTTAAGCCTAACCAACCACTAAAGCGTTGTAAGCATTAGGACATAGGTTTGAGAAGAGATAGACTCAAGTTTGGTAAGAAATAACAAGGATTTCATGAAAACAAAAACAATCAGTGGACTTTGGAGCCTTTTTGCTGGAGTTCCAGGGACTTGTTTACTGTGAAAAACCCATGGAAACGTAGATAAGGTCAATACAAAGTAGTAGGAAAAAGAATCGAGTGAATCGGATAAGAATTGAGTGAGTTATGCTCATTTTCGTGAAGGGGTGTCAATCTGCTCGAACCTTTGCTTTCAGCTACGGTTTGGAGGATGTTTTGAGAGTTTTTAGTGTTGCAAAAGTGGTAGGGAGGCTGGTTATAAGTGGTATTTATAGGGGGAAGGATTAGGATTTCAATGGGTTGGGCTTTGGAAGTGTTTAGAAGGGGTTACACCTTGAAACTAGCCCACAAAACCCAACTATATGGGGCTGAATTTTGCTGAATTGGGGCTGCCATATTTCTTTATTTTTTTATTTTTTTTAAACATTATAATGAGTAATTTTGTTAATTAAGTTGTGTAATAATATGCAACAATGTTTCCCCTAACTTGTAACAAGGTGAAATATGAAATAAAACATGATTTAACTAGGTAAAAAGTGTAATGTACAAGTATGTAACATGTTTGTAAGTGACGAGTATATGTCACATATTAGATGATTAACCGTTGTATAAATAAGCATATTATTAGGGGTTTTTAGGTATCAACAATTTGAGGACAAGCATGGACATGCATCGTGAATAAGTATCGTATAAGTATGAATTACAAATAAGGATTCGATGTACAATGAATTCCAACGTATGAACATGTATGAATATGTAGATGGTGAATTTAAAGAAATACGAATTTTATTTATGATCCAAGTCTCGGATTTTACAACGAAAAGACGACTACAATAATACATGATTTCCAAAAATAGCATTACAAGGCGAGCTTTCTAATTATGGAAAGTATGAAAAAGCAGGGCGTTACAGTCTCCCCTCCTTTAGGAAATTTCGTCCCGAAATTTATTTAAGAGGTAGATTTAAAGAGTTTTGGTAAGTTCGAGACTTGAGATTTTGAAACGTTTTGAAAAGTACGAGATTTTGGGAAGATAAAGATAAGTTTGTAAAATGATTTGTCGAGCCGAAATGGGTTTGAGGCATAAGCAGGGGTAAACAGGTATAGGTAAAACGATTTGAAATGGCTAAAAATTAGAAAGTTCTAAGGGTAATAAGATGAGTTAGGATTTGAATGCTTAAACGAGCTTGATTGTGAATGAGGTTCGTATGAAAGGAAGGAAATAGGAGCATAGGGCGAACAATTGACACTAAATGAACGCAAGTATACGAATGATATGGGCATTAGATAGATGAAAGTAGCATGTTAAGGATGAAGTCTCGTCATGGATAATCGGACATAATGTGTTTGTGAGTTGCTTAAAGCTTGTATTAGGTCCAAGAGGTCTGTAAAACACTGAATTTCCCATGGCACGTTTTACGAAATTTTGGTAACATGGTGAAAACACTTATATATAGGAAGTACCAGCGGCGTATCCACCATGTTTTGACCATGTTACGTCCGTTTCGTCTTCGGTGTCATGTTACGTTCCGTGTATTACCATACGCAGTAGCACCCTCTATGGTTCTCATACGCCTATCACTATAATCCCGTGTGCACCCGTGATTATTTTGATCGTCGCATGATCCGCATAGGTTGTACTAGTTGTGTATGAATCGGGGTATACATAAAAAGTTTAGAATGTGTACGTACAAGAATATAGTATATAAGCAAGTCCATGCTTAAGTATGTGTGGGACCCACGCAAGCGAATCCCTCAGGTTACGCTCGCGTATAGGTACGAATGTATGAATCATGAGTAAGGATGAAAGTATGAGCATAAGTTTAAGTATGAATACGCATGTATGTATGAGCATAAACATAAAACGTGTAAGTAGTATGCGTACAAGCAGAAGCGTAAAACGTATAAGTAGTATGTGTATGAGTACAAGCATAAAACGTATGAACATAGGTGTAGGTATGAAAAATAAATATTGCGTATATGGTGTACGTTGAGGCATTGCGGATTAGAAAGGCTAAGTATGTAGATACGAACGATATAAATGGTGTTATCGCGAGATATCGACTAAAACGTGTATGACGATGTGCATGTATAGTTGTTCCAACAAAACGTTGAGTTTATCGAATCAAAATTAGATTGAGCCTGGTTTGAAAGGTAGAATATAGTTTGTATATGTAAAGGAACATAAAGTACTCATTGGTTATGCATAACGGATTTTGTAACAAATAGAAATGCTAATTTTGTTTAAAAGGGTTTACGTAATCCGAAAAATGGTCGGTCCCTATGAAGTCTTCTTGCCCACGTGTTTTGTAAATTGGTGTAGGAAAAATGTTTTCGTTAAAAAGTAAGTTCGTTTCATCAAAGAAGAAATTATGAATTTAGGAGGTTCTTGTGAAAACTAGGATCCTTAGAAGAGAAATTTAGCAAAAGGACTTAGTGATTAAAAAATTAACAAATGATTTGTTGATGTTGAAAAGGGTATTTGGTAAAACAATCATTGGATTTTGATTAAAAGTAGAAGGTGAGCATGTTTTAGTGATTAAGTCGAATATGAAGTTCATGGGCAAGAGTTTCATTGAGCCGATTAAATTGATAGGTAGCATTTCGTAAGGTTTTGAAGTTCGAGCAATAAAACGTTTTAAGACATGATTATGAATTTCGCGTATATGAGTTGAGTGAAAATAGATTGTAGAATAAGAAGTACGTTTGATAAAACAATGCATTTTGAAATCGGTATGAGTGGGTATTTTGAATAATGATAAACAATTTGGGTATAAAATATGATCGAGTTTGCATAATAAGATATTTTGAAGAGACGTTTTGGTAACGATCACCTAGGTAAGGGAATCACCCCCAACTCGTTGGTGATGTCGTTTTTTTTTTTAGAAAAAGGGGAGTGGAGTTAGTCGTCAAGGTAAGGAAATCACTCCAATCTTAATGATATGTCTCCACTCGTCGTTACAAGGAATATGAAATTATATTATATGAAATCATGCATATATATAAATGTGTGGTAAAGGTTCAATATGTTGTGTGCATGAAAAGAAAATATCGAAAGTATACTCGAGTTTGAAAGATTGCATCGTATAAAATAAATATTAGAAACACATGTTGATCAAAATTTGGATGGTTCCAAAACGGAACTTTGACTAACCAAAGTGGTCGAAAAGTCTTTCGAATTTGAGGAGCATGCTTTAGCCTAATAGGTAAAATACTCTCGCCGACAAGTCGGTTAACGGTATTTACCCTTCCGGTTACTACATGTCCCAAATCAATCGAAATTTCGAGACTTGGCGGGATTTATGAAAAACAAAATATCAAGGAGTGGAACTAGTCGACAAGGTGCGGGTTTCACCCCTAACTTGACAATTTCGTATCCTAAGTGTGGTTGGTACTCGTCGGGTCAAAATTTAATTTCGACATGTTGACGAGGGTCCATTAGAATTTGAAATTTGAGATTTACCATTAAGATGTGGATTTCACTCCTAGCTTAATGGCGATATCTCGTGTAAAAAGAAGAATAGGTAGATTGTGAGTCGTTCACCAAATTGTGGGTTTCACGCCTATTTTGGTGAATTCGTCTCGAGTGTTTACGGATTTAGAATAGTCGAGTAAAATGCATGAGGGAAAGAGTATGTTAAAGGAATAAACAACAAATATAAACGCACAATGAAGCATATTTAGAATAGCACATAATGTGTGGGATAATAAAACATGTATTAGCACATAATAAAGCAAGTATAGCATGTCAAGTGTTAACACATAAGCGCCATATATGCTTAAAAGATCAAAAGAGAATGAATAAGAGCAAATAAGGTAACATGCAAGTAGTTTCAAGTAAAACATAAGAATAAGGCTCTAAAACTATAGACTAGGCTAAAGCATTCCTACTTTTCCTAATTCCCTATAATTATGGCTCTGATACCAATCTGTCACACCCCAACCAATGGCGGAAACATCGGGATGAGACGAAGTGTGAAGATTGCTCGAGACATCATAACGCTAATAATTGTGACAAGTATTTAAATAATCGTTTCATTTCATTTCTAAAGAATCAAGTACAAGGTTTTGAAACAAAATACAACAACATAAATAATAAAATGATACAATACAAATACAATTCTTTCTAAGTGTATATCTAAGCATCCTACTAGATTCCATGCATCGTCAACATCCACCTGTAACATGTTAAAATAAAGTTCAATGCAAAAGCAAAGGCGAGTATACAAGTTTGATACGTACATAGCAAAAGATAAGTTTGAACAATTCCTCATAGCAAGCATGTGATTCAAGATGAACATTTAAATATGGTATGTGTCTAACATATCAAACCAAGGAAACGCAATATGCTCATGACATAACCGAAGATAAAGAGGCGGGTCGTTAATCCTATAGCACTACATATGTCACGGTTTGGCTCGTACGAAGTTAATGATAAATTCAACACATAAGATAAATCCAAGTTTAAAGCATCAAGCCATCACGTATACAAGCATGTTATAGGAATGTTCATGTGTTTAAGCAAAATGTTCATGTGTAAGTTTGTTGATAGATAAACATGTTACACCCCAAAAGTGGTAAAAGTAAAAAGGGGAATACGAGTATACTCACAAGGTTCGCATATTTTTTCCGATTATCCAATTGTTGACGAGTAGAGATTTAGAGTTCGAATGTATAAGGGTTAAAGTTCAAGTATGTTTAGAGTCGAGATTCGGTGTTTAAAATAACATATAAATAAGATATGAGAATAACATGGAAAATAATCATTTAGTACATATGATGCTTGTTCTTGACACTAGGAAACTCGAAGGAGTTTAGATGTTTTCATGGAACAAGGTTCCATTAGAATCGTGACAAGTTATCATAGTCTAGGATGATGTAATCTAGTACCCCGACATATGAACACTAGTTCATCATCAAAGATTCGATTATTCGGATAATATGTTTAGGTTATATAATATATGTCCAATAGTTCAAGCATGAGGTAGAAGATTAAAAATCTTCATTTTGGTACCTCTAAATGTTATAGAAATCATGTAGGAGGTAGGAAGATCAAGTCTTCCATTTAGGCACCTCTATGTGTTCACCACTACACTTGATGTAAAAACAACCAAGGAGGGTCATGAACATACAATAAAGAATAAGAAATATACACACTAACTAAGAGAAATCATCAAATCATGTGAGGATTGTATGTTTGGACAACCCAAGTTGTTCCATAATCACTCATGTATCAAAGACAAAGTTTGACATGACTTGTGGGTTAAAAACTCTAAACAAAACACCAAGTTTATGAGGTTTAATCCTCTGATTTTTAAGTGTCTCAACCTTGTTTTTAAGCCTAACCAACCACTAAAGTGTTGTAAGCATTAGGACATAGGTTTGAGATGAGATAGACTCAAGTTTGGTAAGAAATAACAAGGATTAAAACAAAAACAATCAGTGGACTTTGGAGCCTTTTTGCTGGAGTTCCAGGGACTTATTTACTGTGAAAAACCCATGGAAACGTAGATAAGGTCAATACAAAGTAGTAGGAAAAAGAATCGAGTGAATCGGATAAGAATTGAGTGAGTTGTGCTCATTTTCGTGAAGGGGTGTCAATCTGCTCGAACCTTTGCTTTCAGCTACGGTTTGGAGGATGTTTTGAGAGTTTTTAGTGTTGCAAAAGTGGTAGGGAGGCTGGTTATAAGTGGTATTTATAGGGGGAAGGATTAGGGTTTCAATGGGTTGGGCTTTGGAAGTGTTTAGAAGGGGTTACACCTTGAAACTAGCCCACAAAACCCAACTATATGGGGCTGAATTTTGCTGAATTGGGGCTGCCATATTTCTTTATTTTTTTATTTTTTTAAACATTATAATGAGTAATTTTGTTAATTAAGTTGTGTAATAATATGAACAATGTTTCCCCTAACTTGTAACAAGGTGAAATATGAAATAAAACATGATTTAACTAGGTAAAAAGTGTAATGTACAAGTATGTAACATGTTTGTAAGTGACGAGTATATGTCACATATTAGATGATTAACCGTTGTATAAATAAGCATATTATTAGGGGTTTTTAGGTATCAACAATTTGAGGACAAGCATGGACATGCATCGTGAATAAGTATCGTATAAGTATGAATTACAAATAAGGATTCGATGTACAATGAATTCCAACGTATGAACATGTATGAATATGTAGATGGTGAATTTAAAGAAATACGAATTTTATTTATGATCCAAGTCTCGGATTTTACGACGAAAAGACGACTACAATAATACATGATTTCCAAAAATAGCATTACAAGGCGAGCTTTCTAATTATGGAAAGTATG
Source organism: Helianthus annuus (assembly GCF_002127325.2). Classification (NCBI taxonomy): domain Eukaryota; kingdom Viridiplantae; phylum Streptophyta; class Magnoliopsida; order Asterales; family Asteraceae; genus Helianthus; species Helianthus annuus. Next base: position 50,338,011 of record NC_035433.2, on the reverse strand, counting down.
AAAAAGCAGGGCGTTACACGTTAATTGTTTCACAAGTGTGTTTACATAACTTATTTGCCTTGTAATTGTGCACGTTTGTTTTATGTTGAGATATTGTGTTATTATTTAGTATACGATTGATGTGTTTGTGTGTTTAAGCAATAGAAACTTGTGAACTGTTTAAAAAGTTAAAAACCACCTTGACAAAACAAGTTAGAGTTTCACCGCACCAAACTGACGAAACCTTGGAGTTTCATTATATCCATCACGACGAAACATGGAGTTTCGTCGCCTCCCTTTGATGTTTCGTGGACACGGGCTTTCAGCCCAGGTATAGCCCAAGTTAAATCAGCAGTTACGATATATATTGCATGCACCACAATTCATGAAACCCTAGACTCTCTTTCTCTCTTTGACACCCGATGGCAACCATCATCTCTCTAGAAGTTCTTATGTTTCCTCTCACAACCGGTTAGTCACGATAACCAATTCGACCTACTTGTTACTGTGTGCGTAGATATCTATCATTATAAGAGAGTTTTTTTGCTAAACGAATTTGGCTACGATGAATGCTTGCATTGAAAATCATGTAATTAGGGTTTTGATGTTCTAGTGCAAATCTATTTGTTTAGAAACTGCAGGATGATAACTCATGGAATTGTATTCATTCATGTTTACTAATTGGAGCCCATGCTTCTGTTTGATATTGTACTCGTATTGAATGGATCTGATCTTCGAATACATTCATGTTGCAATCTAGATCATATATGGTTAATTTATACTTTAGGATTCATGCTAGATGTTAAGTGCTGTGACGTATTTGGAATGATGATAAGTAGCATTAATGTTATTGTATTTGGACGATAACTGTATGATTGATGATAATGGTGAAACGGTTGTTGATGATTAGGGTTTTCAGTGTGTGTATACTTAGCTGTTGCATTGACGACGGAAATCCCACCCCGACGAAACACTCTGGTCGACGAAACATAGTAGAGTTCCGTCATACTCTCAAGCCGACGAAATATGAGAGGTTTCGTCACACCTCTATGCCGACGAAACTTGAGAGGTTTTGTCACCTTGGGGTTTCGTAGCCTAGGGGTTTCACCGTAGGTCAGAACCTCACAAACAGAATGTAGTTTGGTACAAGTATAACAATGAATGATTATATGCTGACCTTTGTCTGTTGATGCTATGCATGAGGGAACATGATTCGGTTTGATTTATTATACTTAACTGTTAAGCCCCGTTACTAAACATACATATGAACTGTGCATTTGAACAAGTTGTGAAACTGCTATGTGCTATTTGCTGATCACTGATTGAACATCCACTGTGATTTGTACTTATACGTGAACCTTGCAAATGTGAAACTGATTACGTATGTATGCATACTATAGGCTTTGACTAATTAACTGTGAACAAGTAGATAAACAAACCGGGCAAACCAAGGTGAGTTCACACTTTCTATAAGGCATGGGATTCCCGATGGTTTGGGAATGGGTTAAGAAACTAAAACGGAACCTGCATATTCTCCTTGAGTAGAATATGTACCTCCATCCTTGGTGGGAAGGATGACAACATTAAACCTGCGTATTCTCCTTGGGTAGATTACGTACCTCCGTCCTCCATAGGAAGGACGACAACATATAACTTACTAAACAAAACTCTATCATGAAGTCCCTCATTTTTATATCGACTTAATCATCGGGCCAATGGCGAGCGGGTCATTAGTTAAATAGCGCTATTAGGTTTGACAAGCCTCACACCGTGCCGCAGAGGACGGGAGTGGACTAATGGATCTGGGCACTTAGTCAATGATGATAGGCATTGGCGTAGGGCACAACATACTCCAGTCAGTTGTCGATATGGTAACGGGTCTAGTGGTTAACATGGGGTAGCCCCCACTGGTTATGGCTTGGGAAACAATGAATTGGATAACTCATGGTTTTTGAATGAACTCGTGGTTTCTGGAACAACTTTAAAATGGACAACCAACTGTGAACTCGCTCAACTTTGTTGTTGACTCATTGTTACATGCCTTGCAGGTCGTTAGATGTCTAGCTGGAGCTTGCTTGGGAGCAGGAGTCGTTGTGGGACATGGACTGTTGAGTTCCATGTTAAATATTTGAACTTATAAACTTATACTTTGGTTTTTGGTTTTAAACTTTATGATTCCGCTGATAACTTGAATTTGATAAACTTGTTTTGAACACCAATTATATTGTGTGATTGGACTTTTTATTTATTTAATTACATTGTTCAATATGATTGGTGGCTGGATCCTGGTCAGTCACGCCTCCTGCGGTGATACTCTGCTTGTGGATTTTGGGGGTGTGACAATGAAGACAACGATAGAAGATGCCATGGAAGTTATGGTTTTGAAGGCGATGAAGAAGAAGATGGAATGGGGAAGCAGATAATGGGTTGTTAGGGTTTTAAATGTAATTCTTTAATCAGGGTTGGGAAAAGACATAACTGCCCTGAGGTGTTTTGCACGTGACAGGGTTTAATAGTTAAAATGGATGGCGTTTAGGGGCGGGGAGCAAAATCATGAAGGCCTTCATAGATCAGGGAGTAAAATGGCTATTTTGAAAGGTTTGGGGCAAAACCGTTAAAGTAACCAAACAACAGGGAGCAAAACGGAAGTTTACTCTTAAAATAAAATACAAATATGCCTTTTATACATGAATTAGAGAGATGACACATGGTATGTTGTAAATGGTTCTTATTGTTTATACATAAAATGAAGTTTGTATATGATTATACCAGTGTTGTTTGAATCACACGATGTGGTTTGTTTTCCCTAGGAATGTTACCGCTGGAAAAAACGGTAACTTTCTAAACTAAAAATAGAATTTGAATTTGCTTTATTTTTGCACACTATATAAACAACTCATTTCATCATTTTAAACACATAAAAATTTTGCACACTTCATACACTCTCAATTTATTCTCTATAAATTTTATTCAAGAGTTTCCATACAATAACCCATTTAGCCCTAACTATCGACCACCCCGACAAGCCACGAACCATCTCAACGCCTCTAGCTCGAAACCCCCAAAACCCAAATCCGATGAATCTGGATTTTTTTGAAAACGCCGACAACCCTTTTTTAAAGGTGTTGTGAAACGTTCACGGCGGTGTGTTAAAATTTGTAAAGTTTGGTTTTGACAATCTTTGTGTTAGTATTTACTTTGAAACGTTGATAAAAATAATCACGTCGCACTTGTAAAAACGAAACCTTGAAGCATCTTTGACGATTTGTATGTATGCGCTTTGATGACATGTACATTGTCATGCACAACACGGTTTTGATTAAAATTTACACTGAGATGTATTTAAAATTAAGCACGTTACAAATGTATATTATGAATTTTATTAAAAAGTTATATTTTAAAAGTTATAAGAGAAATAAATAAAAAGTGCGAGTGGGTCATGTGTCATAACATGGTTGGTTAAAAAACGAAAAGAAAAACAAGAAGAACAAAAGCAAAAAGATATGAATGCGTCATACATCTTAAGAATACGCCACTAAGGGTTGTGGTTTAACACAATGCCCCAGCACTTTAGCACTATGTAGACAATGGGTTTTAACTAACTCACTCTTTAACTATCACGTTGTGGTTAACTAATGTTTTTTAAAGAAAGAAAGAAAAAAGTATGATTGAAGCATTAGAGGGGGACCCACCTGACTTAGCGCTCAAGGGCATTACCACACTAACGAAGAAAAGGAACCCCCCTGTGGCCCACAACCGGTCGTCTAACTTTGATTGATAATTTAGTCAGTGACACTTTTAGCTTCTTTATCAATAACAAAATCTTACTTGCATAATCATTTTGGTTGTACACTCCATTTACGCTTAATTTCTATTCGATTTTGCTCACGATAATGGTCTGTTGGCTCGTATCACTTGTAATCATTCATGCAAGCAAAATCAAGTAGAAATCAAATATGGACCTATGATGATTATGCTAGTGGGACTCCCCAAGACAACGGAGGTCAACGTTAGGAACGCCGGTGGTTAAATTGCTTATATATATTATTGCGGAACAGTAAGTTATGGTTTGAATTAATCTAATTTACATAATGACTACTAAACTTGATAAAAGAGTTGTATTTTATAATTTAAATATTTGATTACGTACTTTCCATATGATATACATCATGTTAGTAAAGACATTGTTTTGGACTCCCAAATTGGGTACTAGAGTTGTTAAAAAAAATTGATGTGATTTACTCTGAATTAGAATGTGAGATCATATTGCATAGGGAGTCACTTAGATGACTACTACGGTCATTCCCTTCAATGAGTGATTTGTGCTTTGGTGAACAATAAGGAGGTGCATACCTCCATGCATGACTTCTATGAACTCTTGAAATTCTGGACTGTTATTATGCTATAACTATAACTAAATAACTTAACTGAACCCACAAACATAACAGATTAATAGTTAAAACGTTCAAACGTGAATCGGTTCACTAAACAGCCCCTTTCGGGCGAAAGGGTAGTCACACTCGCGCGAAAGGCATGTCGTGCCAACTATTCTCTCGTTCGAACAATTTGTGTTTCGGTTTTCCCGCTATAGTGTTTCTGCGTCTCTTGTTACTGATTCTGTGGGGCAAATCAAGACCCGTAAAATCACAGAAACTTAGTGTCGTGACAAGTGATCGGACATAATATACTTTCTGTTTATTATACTTTCATACTATATAGTTACGTACTATAAAGTTCCAAATCCAACCACTCCATAAGCTCTGAACAACCATACGCCTTCATCTTCCCCAATCCCAACAAATCGTCAACCCACGGATGATCGGAAAGCTTTTGCAAAATTGTGAGTATACTCGAACAACCTTTTTTCCATTTTACACTTTGGGCGCAATATGTTTACTATTAAACCTACACAGTTACACTTAGACTTATTCAAATGCACAAACAATCCAATACATGCATGCATGCATACGTTATACTTGATTCGTTATTATGGGTTATTTTTTGCATGTGTCACAACCCCCGACCCCACCCTGGGAGCGGGAGCCACGAGCCAGTCAGATGGTATCGGTGTTTATAAATTTGGCAGCGGAATACATCAAGACCGTAGTTTTTTTTTTGAACGGCCAATAAATCAATCCCGAGCACTCTCGGAGCACCCACTGGACAAACGGAGTACTCCGAGAGTAACCCGAGTGGTCCACCACCAATTTCGGGGAAAACCCGATAACCCACCCGCCCGTAGGCACGACGGTAAATTACCAATTATCAGGACCGTAGTTAGGAAATATTTTTATCAGAGTAAAACACCAAACTTTCATAAAAATAATTTATGGGAATAAAACCCAAGTTCATTTGATAATACATTGATAGGGATAAACCCTAATTATTGAAAACAAATGTCTAACTTTTATCGCCACTATTCCAAGCCTTCAGTGCTCTCCAGCTGGCTTCTATTGGGCTTTCATATTATGTTACATGAAACGCGTTTTAAAAACATTTTGTCAGTAAGAAATACTAGTGAGTGCATCCCAGTTTAATCAAAACAGTTTTAACACTTTAACAGAATTAAGGGCAACCCACAATTACATTTGCTTGATCTAATCAATTACCCAATCAGTACTGTCAACCCGACTTGTGGGTCATATTACTCATTGGCTAACTCTTTGTCCAATGGTAACGTCTCACAAATTTTGTATACAAAACCCCAACATACCGGCAGTAATTGTAGACTTACAAATACTCAATTACTGTTAAGCGTAATTTAAAACATTTGAGGTTTTGGTAAAACATTTTGACTCACAAAAAGATTTATAAAAAGAGAATGTACTCACAAATAGTGAGAAAAAGCAAGATGTACTCACATTGCAAGTTTAGATAATACTAAGGCTTCCTGAGAATCTCCTGATTATTATCTATTAAATCAAATAATGCACACGTGTTAGTAAAATAACCCAATTCAAATTAACCGTACAACTCGAGACAGAATTCCAATGACTGAGTCGGGCAGAGCCGACATGCATTACGGAAATTCTAAATCAATCGGGTGTACACACGATATAGAATTCCAATGACTGAGTCGAGTAGAGCAAACATGCATTACGGAATTCTAAATCGATCGTGTAGGGTAATAGCAGGGTTATAGTACTTACAACGAGCCAAAGCTTCGCTATATAGTGGGTATTATGTCTGAGCAGAGTTTCTACTATAAAGAAGTTAAGAGAGAATTCAGAAAATGAACGGCTGAACAAATGAGCTCGAGCCCTCCATTTATAAGCTGCTTGGCCACTTGGTCGCGCCTCGCGAAAGAGAAGACTAGGGCCTTCGCGGCCCGCGAGAGACCACATGTCTCGCTATAGCTTTGGTGTAACAACCCGCGTTTCGAAAGTCAACGTACAAGTCAAAGTCAAAGGAAGAAAAGATTGCTAATTGCGATCTGTCACTCTTTGCTTAACTAGTAATTGTACGTCTTGACTTGTAATCGAATTCTTTAATTTATGTGCTTTAGTTGTATTATGTGGAGTATCTATAAGTATTCGCAATTTAAATCGCATGTTAATCGCTAATCTATTTATCGCTTTATCGCATCGCAATCGCATCCGCAACTTAATTATAGGTTCTGTATATTATTTTACGTGTGTGTGCTACTTATGTGTTACTTGTGCATGTTTACTTTATGTTTGTGGTGATTAATCAAAATGCAATCGCAAATCTATCGCAATGCAATCTAATCGCAAACGCTAAACGCAAGGTTATGTACGTTGATGTGCGTAGTTATATTATTTGTGTGACTATTATTCAATCTGTCGCATCGTTTAATCGACACTCGCTTAAACGCATCGCAACGCGCAACGCTCGAAACGAAACGCCAAAACCTAACTCGCCGGATCACTTCGATCGAATGACCATTCAATCGAATGGTCATCCGTACGGATGACCATTTGATCGGATGGCCATCCGATCCGACACTTGTACACACCTTTCCCACTTTTGGCAACCTATAAATACCCCCTGTCACATCATGAACATTGATGTGACAGCTCTCTCTCCGACCAGCACGCTCCAGCCCTCTTTTCTCTCGATTTCTCGCGATTCTTGTAAGTTTTCAACTCAAATCTTGTACATCTATCATCTACACACACTTCTACATCATTTCCACCTTCGAATCTTCACTTTTTACCATGAAATCGGGTGATTTGAGGTGTTCTAGGATGATGTCATTATGGGGTTCTTATGAACTTCAAGATTTGGCCTCATTCCACCAAGAACAACTCAGATCTAAATAATTTCAACGTGATTTAACACTGATTTCGCATAGATCTAGACATTTTCAAGGTTAAAAGGATTCAAAGATGGTTTCATAACTTTCTTTCAACTCTTTTACACTAAATGCACTCAAAACCGATAGAATCGGAGCTCGTTCAGGCCTTCCACTCTTTCTCTAGTGATGTGTTGGTCTGAGATCTGATTCCTATCAACGAGATAACCGACTTAGAGGGTTGAACATGAACAACCGTCAAGAACAGTTATCTGGTCAAACTTGGTGATTCCCATCCGATCAGATAGCTTGGGCTTGGTGGGGTTTCCTGTTGTTTAACATGTTGTCATACCATCTTGATCAAACCGCACACTTCCAAACTTAACAAATTTCAAAACGATCAAGTCAGCAAACGGATTGTCGTCCGATCGGATTGCATTTGATCTCAACACTTAAAACATTTTCATAATTTTTAAAGATCACCAGTTCTAACTGACTGCCATCCGATCGGAAGACCATCAGATCGAATGACCATCCTGCTGTGAACTTGTTCTCATTAAAATGTCTCGCTGATCGGATCGCCATTCGATCGAACGACCATCCGATCGGATGACTGTTCGATCGAACGACCTAAAAGGTAGAGATGCTTCTCGGATTTTAAAATGCTACAACGAAAACTTCAAAGCCATCATACACAAACACATCCATCCAAACGAATGCCAATCCGACCGAATGGCCATCCGACCGGATGACCATCCGAACGGATTGACATCCGATCGAATGACCATCCGTTCGGATTGTCATCCGATCAGATGACCATTCGTCACTCAGACACTCATCACCATTTAACGTGCCGTTCATCGCTTATGCTATCGTTATGTAATCAGGCTAACTTTCCAGTGCTCCCTTTAATCCAAGACGGTGTTTATTTATTAAACTCTATCTGTGAGTATACTCGAACCCTTTTTGCTTTACACACTTCTGGGTGTTACATACGTTACTTATTCAAATCACAATCGACACACAACGCAAACACTTTTATACGCTGACCGTTATTGCATGCTACGTGTTATTCGATGAATGCTTGTATGTTATGCTTACACAGTGATTGTTGCCTGGCACCTTAGCAACGATAGTACTATAGCTTGGACTTAGCACCTGTCATGGACAGGGGTTGTTAAGAGCTTTACTTCACGTGTCCCAGTAGGGATATGTGTTGCGCATTCTACAACTCGCAGTCACGTCTGTGCATATTTCATTGTCGATAACCTACTAGCTTCACTTTGCTACATGTTACATGCTGGTTATGCGTAAAACGATTTCGCTATTTATTATACTATCAGACTTGTATGCTCACCTTTACACAATGTGTATTGACCTCTATTTTAACGTATGTGACTGGTGTTTGAATTCTTAGGATGCTTTGCTTGCTATCATGGAATCGAGTAGGAGAGTCTAGAAACAAAAACAATTTAATTTTATGAGTTGTCGGAACAGCCTTTTATTTGTCTTTGAGATGCTCTGTCTGTAATAATTATTTTACTAAATATGTTGTGGTATGGGACATGACTTACAAATATTTGGTAATATTAGTTGTTATGGAATTCTCCTGAACAATCTGTTTCGCTCAGTGCCTCACCCCGATGTTTCCGCCATCGGTTGGGGTGTGACATTTGCTGAGTTAGGGGTAGGCTTGCTGAGTCAGGTGCCACGTGGCACGCCACGTGTCCGGATAAGAACCAGGCTGTCGCGCCCCGCGACAGACCAAGAGGTCTCCGTCGCGGCCCGCGAGAGACTGCCAAATTCAGTTTTTGTTGTTTTTTACAAGTGCGAAGGTATTTCGGGTCCGTTTTTCATATACAGAGTACGTAAGGAACGTTTTAGTGTCACGTTGAGGGTTCTAGGTGGGTTGTTACAGCGTGATAAACTTGTCACTAACTTCGTACGAGCCTACCCTTATCATGTATAGCGCTATAGGAGTAACGCACCACCCGTATTTTTGAGGTCATATTAAGTCTTTAAACACTTGTGGTAATCTTTGGGTTGACTTGATTATTCACATGCCAGTTTATACGTTAATCTTGATAACTAAGTTTGTCATGCAGATTTGTTAAAATCTTTTATACTTATGCTATGTATTAAACTTGTATACTCGCCAATACTTTTGTATTGAACCATGTATTTTAAACATATTTGCAGGATGATGATGATATTAAAATGGGCTTAGCGATGATGCTTTAGATACACACTTAGAAATTGTTAGACTATGTTTTGTATCAGTTTTGAATTATGTTGTATTCTACCTAGTCTTATTTTGTATTTGAAACAATGTTGTATTTGATTTCGTATGATGTAACTTGACAATTTGTATCAATGAAATGAAATTAGTTTTATCTAATTATTGTCGCAAATAGTGTTATGAAGTGCGAACAATCTCGTTTTCGTCTCACTCCGATGTTTCCGCCATCGGTTGGGGTGTGACAACAATTTTAGTGTCATCAAGGCCAACTTCGTTTAGTTATTTTTTTTCTTAAACCAAAGGAAATAAGAATAAACATGCTTACGAGTTAAGATGTGTGGAGTACACGCTTGTAAAACCTACCATCACTTTCAACACCTTTAAACTCGATGGCTTAAGAGGCCAAAACCCTCTAGTGACCATAGGCAACACCCCTAGCAGGCCCAAGTGGCGTAACCACCGGAGGTTACTTCGGATCAGTATGGTTGATGAAAAACTTATTGGACATTGATGTTTAGTAGGAACCGGTCATCAAACTCGTCATTAGTAGCAGCGGGTCATCAGTAGTAACTTGGTCCATTAGCGACAAATAAACATTAGTAGCAACTACTATCGATAGTAGTCTCAGCGACATATGTAACTCGGTCACCATGGAGAAGCCAATCATCAGCACTAACTTAGTTATTGTTGAAGGTGTGTTTTGCTGAATATTTTCCCGTAAGTGCAAGTATTGAATAATTTTACAAGTGTTGGAAAATTTCACAAGTGCTCGAAATTTTACAAGTGTTGGCTAGAACCGCTTTCACAAGGGTATGGCTAAATAACTGCTAACTAACATACTCTTTCATGAAAAGTTGTGATGTTTCAATTGAACCTTATGATGGTTTCAAATCATAATACACAAGTCTTTGGTACATTTTCATAACATAAATTTCATACTCATTCTTGTTTTCTCTATGAATTATCATTTAGAAATCTTAATGAATATAAACACGCTCTTTTTTAATGAACAAACACGAATGAGAAAATTCTTTTTCTTAAGTTTTCGTTTATTCAATTAAAGTTAACTTAACGAACACGAGTGTTACATTATTCATATTCATTTGGATCATTTACATGCAGTGATGTCAAGATGTGAGTTATTATCAACCCCAAAGACCAAAGGCTTGTAGCCTTGTGATGTCAAAGTGTGAATGAAAGAGTTGTCTTGTTATGAGGTATTGAGGTTAAGGATTAAGGTTGTTTACGAGTCAAGTTGAACCAAATGGACCTTTACTCATGCTTGGCTCGTTTGCAAACCGAACTAATATGATCGACTCATTTACAACTATATAACAAGCATTTTTTGAGCGTAAACTTTTTTGAGCATTTTTTGAGCGTAAACTTTTTTGAGCGAGCGATGAGTGATCTGGACAACCATAAAATTGAGATGTTTCCTTCGATATTTTCGTTGTCGGGTCACGACTGAGTTCCGACTATCTGAGAATGACACTAAGTCGGAGGTCTAAGTGTTCGAGGATGAGGCTCAAGTTAAGACCGAGGTAATAAGTAGACTGCAGAGAATAATCGTCGAACTGTTGCTTAGGGGATAGGATAATATAATTGACGACTAATGAGAAAAAGAAGTAAAAAGCGTCACTTAAAGGCTTAGGCTTTTACTTATATATTTAGTGTTAATTTTTTCTTTATTGGGCTAACTGGGCTACTATTTATAAATGTATTTGTATTTCATATACTGGGTCGAATCCAAAATAGTAGTATGTATAAAACGATAAATATAATTTTATATTTATGTAAATTTATATGTATAACAAATTAAAAAATAATTGAAGCCAAACCGAGCCAAGCTAGCCTTTGTTTGCGCTTGACTCATTTACAAACCAAAATCAAACGGTTTTCGAGCATTCTATGAACGAGCATCGAACGCTTTGAACCGCCTATTAAGTATTAAGGATGAGTTAAATGCCCGGTTGGTCCATGTGGTTTGCAGATATTGCCTAGTTGGTCCTAATACTTCAATAATTACAAAATTGGTCCCAATGGTTGTAACTTTTACACTCGTGTGGTCCTTATGACTAACCTATGTTAAGTTTCTCACTTATATGTGTGCGAAATGACTAGATTACCCCTGAACAAATTAAAAAAAGAAAAAACAAAAAGAGATGGGCCCACCCCCTCATCTTCTTCCTCATCCTTTCCCTCTCTCTCGAAAACCCACCACCACACCTTTAACCCACCACCGCCTCCACCACCTTCACTGTCACCTTCAACCCACCACATCCACCGCCACCTTCAACCCACCACCACCACCCACTATCGGAAAAAGGAATCTAGCCAGAAAAACGAATCACGCCAGCCGTCGCCCTCCACTTGTTGCCCTCTATAACAAGATTCCTTTTTTTTTTCCAGATAGATTCTTTTTTCCGGCAGGTTTGAGTGGGTTGACGATGGTGGTGGTGGTGGGTTTTAGAAAAATGAGGAGTAAGAGGAGGAAGATGAGGGGTTGGCCCATCTCTTTTTGTTTTTAAAATTGTTCAAGGGCAATCTAGTCATTTCACACAATGATAAGGACCAACTAGTGCTAAAATTAAAACCATTGAGACCAACTCTATAATTACTAAAACATTGGGACCAACTCTCAATATCTGCAAACCAGGACCAACCAGGTAGATGTGCACAAATTGGGTATTTTTAATAACCGGTTCCGATTATGGAATTGGTTTCAGTTTTTCGTTTTTAGGGTTAGAACCGGTTATTGCTATACCGGTTCAGTTTCGGTTCCGGTTCTAGTTATTTAACCAAAAAACCATACCTTATGTGCCCGTTTTCAGGTAAGGTTCGGTTTCGGATATAGTATACCCGGGTATTAAAAGACCAATTCCAAGGTTTTTTACCGAATCCGGTTTTTTTGTGCACTCCTACAGACGGGCATTTAACTCTATTAATGGTTAATAGTCTCTCACAAAGTTAACCGATAAGAAAAGAAAGAAAAAAAAGAAGCCAAAGCCCACAAGAATGAATTGGGCTGATGCGTTGACGAACAAGTGGAGTGAGTTCACATTGAATCTAATCTAACCCTGTTATTTATATTATCAATCAGAAGCCGTTAAGATAAGAAGGGCAGTCGATCAATCTCTGTCTCAAAGTTTCTTCTTCTTGAACCTTCTCCCTTCCCCTGGGGATATAGGAGGAGAGAGAGAGAAGAAGAAGATTCTTTCTTTCTTTCTCCAATTATCCAATACCTCCTTAGTATTAGTAGCTTAGATTAGATCTATCTTATCTTATCTTATTAACTTTTGTTTTAATTAAGAAGAAAAAAGATATGATGGAACTCCAGAATTCAGTAACAACACCTATCGCTATGGGGGTGGATCCTTTCTTGGTTGAGGCTCTTCAGAACCCTCGTCATCGTCTCACTAGTTAGTCAACTTTCCTTTTTTTTATTAGAAAATTTCGAATTTTACTATGTTTGATTATTCTATCTGTTTGATGGTTAGGTTTAGATGAGTTACTGTCTCATAAAATCTAGATCTTTTTATTTGATGCTTCATATACTATACAGGATTTCATCAATTGCATTTGCTAAACAATTGTCATACTCAATTTTGTGCTATTAAATGATGGGCTTAATTTTCCATATGTATGTCATTATTTGTTTGCAAGTCTTCTTTTTATGTTTTGAAACATTTAATTTTCTCATGGAAATTTGTTGTTTTAGTGGGGTAATTCTATTAGACCATGTGTAGTCGTTATGCGACAAGTGACGATATGCGTCATAGGATATTTTATATCACAAGAGGGTGTAGCCATAAAGCCCCTTAGTCATCATTAGTCAATTATTAATTTTCAATTTTTTTATAATTAATTTCTAACTTTATAAAATAAAAAACCATTTCATTAAATTAGAAACCATTACAATAAAATAAAAAGACATTACAATAAAATAAAAAAAAAACTCAAAGATTATATATATTTTTTCTGATTCGCTCCTTTTGTTGTTGTGCCATCTTCAACGCTTTTCCGGTTAGGTGGTCGATCGGTTTCGAGTAGAATTCAAAGTCTTGAGCCCATTGTCTATCTTGCATAATGCGGAGGAAGAAAACCGCGGTTGAAGGGATGCATTGTATAAAAACTAGGATTTTTATAAGATAAAGATGGAGAAGATTGTTTGGGAGTGTGTTTGTGTTTAAAAAAGTGGGTGAAGAAGATGATTATATATTGAAATTTAAAAGAAGTTGATTTTTTTTTTATGTTTTTGACCTTTGTAACGCTCAATTTTTGAAACCCAAGGCCCATCACCCCGTTATGCTCTTCGCGGGGACTAGGATTCAACCACCCATAGCACCCGCCGTAGTGGTGTTGGGTGGCGCTATGCCCGATATTGGCGTGATATCAAGCCCCGCTACGGGTGGCCTTAAGCATAGCAAACTTATCTTTTCTAATAAATTATAAAATGCAGAATAGATTCTTTATCAATGGCTGTTGCTTTATTGAAAGTATATGGTCATGTTTCTTATTGAAAGTACCATTTTCCCCTTTTGTATAGTTTAAAGTGTATGATTTAGTGCATATATCGACTTTACATATCCAGCTTATCAAATGTTCTAATATTTAATTTAATTTGCAATTTCTCTATTTTTTTTCTTCTTCAGTTCTTCGAATGGAACTTGATATTCAGAAATTCATCCAAAACACTGAACAAGAACTATTCGAGTTTCAGCATTTCCCAACATCATATCTTCGCCTTGCAGCTCACCGTGTTGCACAACACTACGGTCTTCAAACCATGGTTTTTGATAACTTCTCAGATGGTCAAAAGACCCGAATTTTAGTCAAACGGTTGACCGAAACCAAACACCCTGCAGTCTGTCTGTCAGATGTACCGACTAAAACTTTAGAAAACGAGAAACACGAGCATATCAAGGTTGTTTTAAAACCAAGGCCAAAATCGTCATCGGATGGAACAAATGTCAGAATGAAATCGGATTTTGTAAAAACCGTTGAAGAAAGGAAGGAGGATTATGATCGAGCCAGGGCTCGTATTTTTAGTCCTCAAACAGAGGGTCCACCGTTAACGACCAATCCAGACGGGAAGAGTTTGTGTAATTTTAAAAGTGATGAAAATGACGGTTTTAAAAACGATGGAAATGCATCTTGTGTAGCCATTCTTAGGGATAGGGAAAAAGATTTAACCGATCCTGATTATGATCGAAGCTACGAACGGTACGTTTTTCACTTTTTTTGACATTAAAGTCAAGTTCTGATTTCATAATTGTTGCATTAACAATGCAGGTACGTTCGTAACCTGCCAATGAGTCAAGGGTTTAACTCGTTGCCTTTGACTTTACCAAAGTTCCAACCACCGTGTGTCCAATACGATCCTGTAATACAACATCCAAGTCAACTCCCGATTGGTCAAAGTCAATCCAATGTTTGCTACAGGAGTTCGGGTATGAATCCTTATCCTGTTGTTGGTGCAATGAATCACATGTCAAGAGACCCTGTCTATATGCAATGGCCGTCTCATTCCATGATGTATGCACACGCGCATGAGCAGTTTAGACATGCTGTCTTTCAGGTACGTTATCATACCTGAGTTGCCGCTAGAAGTATATGGTTTTTAATGTCTATTTTTTTATGACTGATGACTCGGTATTGGACTGATGTATGACAGGCGCCGTTTTGTCAGCAGCAGCCTTTGAGTTTTGATTACTCTCAAAACCGTTAAGCTTGCATTGGTTTTACAGGAGCAACTACATTGAATTGGAACAGCATAGCTTTGTTTTGTTTTGTACTAGGAGGTTATCTTGTTATTTGTGGCCATTTGTCAAACACTTTTGTCTAATTCAACTTATAACACATTATTGTATGGTATGGCAAGTTCTATCATTGTTTGTACTTTGTGGTGAAGCCACATGCATAGTTGTATCCAAACACTACTTAATCAAGTTTTAAAAAGCAACCCCATAAATGCACCTCAACATATTTCTTGAATAACAACAAATCTAGATCACATATGGTTAGGGCTGTAAACGAACCGAACGAACACGAACAAGGCCTTGTTCATGTTCGTTCGTTAAGAAATAAATGTGTTCACGAACGGTTCATGAACACTTACCGAACGAGATTTTATGTTCGTGTTCGTTCGTTAAGGAAATGAGCGTGTTCGCGAACGGTTCACGAACACAAACGAACACAACTAAATTTGGCGAACGCGACGAAGAATAAAGATAGATGGCCCAGAGAGTAGCACTCGAACTTGAATCCCTTATTGTGGAACGGAGGTCGGTCGTATTCGTGGATGTAAATAATGATGCATAAACAAGGTGAAAGTGAGTTTCCTAGTTTAATTGTTAGGGAAATAAAATAAATAAAAGTTTAATAATATAAAAAGTACAAATAAAATACAAGAAAGTACAAAGATCTTCAATTAAAACACAAACATACGAATATAAACGAACGCAAATCAAGGAATGTTCACGAACACCTTACCGAACGTTCACGAACACAATCGAACGAACGAGACCTCTGTTCATGTTCGTTCATTTAACTAATCGAACGAAATTTCTTGTTCATGTTCGTTCGTTTATTAAACGAACGAACATAAACGAACTTCCCGCCGAACGGTTCACGAACTGTTCGCTGAACGTTCGGTTCGTTTACAGCCCTACATATGGTATTATCATCATCATATACTCAGTAAATCCCACCAATAGCAAAGCGAAGGTAGGGTCTTAGGAGGGTAAGATGTAGACAGCTTTACCTCTACCCCGTAGGAATAGAGAGGCTGCTTCCAGTGAGATCCCCGGCTCGATAGTAGTTTTGCATCAAGCCTTGGACATAAGGCACATAACACTAAGCAATCGGGACAAAGACCGATTAGTGCATGTACCCTTTTGTCTTTCAGCTATCAACGCCACCACATGATACATGATTAACCATCCTCAGCTTTTAACGTTATTTTCACGAAATTAGTAAAATAACGTTAAAATTAGTGCACTTCCACTTTTGCCCCCCGATGGACCACACATATATATACATTATATGCCCATACCGCAAGCGGGGCGTCAGATCACATAGGGTATGAGAACTATAAATTGGTCATCAGACATAGGGCTGTTCATAAAGCTTGCAAATCTTACTCGGTTCATAAAAATTCTAGTTAAAAAGCTAAACTTGAAATGACCTCAGCTCATGGCTCGACTCGTTGGCTTGTTTTTAGGCTCGTTTAACTTCTATCTCGAGCTCAAGCTGAGCCAAGCTGCCTCATTGAATTTTGAGCACGAGCTCGAGACCACCATGACTCGAATCGGGTCGACTCGTTTACAGCTTTAATCACATGGATGTTTAGTGTAAACCGTAGAATTATACAAAGATACATAAAACGGTTTTTTAAATTGCCTCTGTGATTATCTTCCACGCACCATGATACAAATATGTAAAGAATTTTGAGCTAAAAACTAACAAAACTAGAACAATGTTCATTTTCTGAAATGATCCGTCAATATAACATGTCTTGAAGTTGATCACAATCCAATAATTTACAACAAACTCGAACTGATCTCTACACATCTAAACTAGAAATAACTGAAAGAAGTAAAAGTTAACCGCTTCTGTTACATGCTCGGTTTTTAAGTAATCGCGGACATAGTTTCATTGATCCTTTTAGTTGTTAGTCATCATGCTCGAGCCGATGTATCTGCATTTGCCTTCGCCACCATCCCTATCATCAATAAGCAATTCCAAACACATAATTAAGTTGACTAGAGGTCGATTTTTTCGATATAAAAGGGGTGCGTTTAGATCAACCCTAAAAAAAGTCCGAAAAGGGAATAAAGAATTACCTTAAATCAGTCATCTCCTGTTGGAAACAAAGTTAGAACCTTTCTACCATTTGCTGATTCAAGATCATCCACAGAATTATGAACCGGTGCCCCTACCCTATGAACCACTTGCTGATTTTGTCTACTCAATAAAGGGTGCTCAAACTGCCCGTTTCGCGGAGACCCAAAATGACCAATTTGCCCATACCGCGGCTGCAAATGCCCAGCCACCGCAGCCATCTGCTGCGGATGCTGCAGTGCAGCCACCGGAACATACGGCAAAAAATGATCCGAATTCGGCCGACCCTGATGGAGAAAATGAGCCGGGACCGGAGAACTCGCAAACAAATGATCCGTAGCCGGATCTCCACCAGACCCGGCTCCAGGCGAAAGACCCTGCATACGTTTCAAATAAAGCCTGTACTTCTGAAGATGACTCGCGACATTCTCGCGAGTCAACCCGTCTACACTCATGAGCTGCATTATCGTTTTAGGTACGGCGTTCTTTATCCCTAAGTGGGCCACCGCGTCCACAAACCTCTTGTGGAGCTGCGGGGTCCACACAAGGCGCGGACGTTTCAGCGTCCGCGCCGGTTCGTCGCCGCTCGCCCCGAGTTCCGAGGAATCGAATTCCCCTGAACTGGGGGTAGAAATCGGCGGCAGATGTAGGTGGTTGTTAAGTGGAGTTGGGGTGTGGGAATTTGGGGTTCTAATGTCAAAAGCTATAGCTAGATCAGGGGTGATTAGGGTTTGAGATAAGGGCATAAGGTCTTCTTGTGATGGTAGCTCATCTTCCCATTTTGAGAACCAATTGGAGTCATCTTCTTTCATTGTTTTGGTGATATTTGTGGGTCAAATTGAGAACCCAATTGGCATGTAAATCAGTAGTTGTTGTTGCAGATGTTGGATCAGAGGATATTAATCTGGAAAGATTCGATATTTTTTAGAGAGAGAAAGAGAAAGGGGATGATGGGTGTGGGTGTTCGAGGTGGATCTTGTTTTTATTTTTGTTTTTGTTAATTTTTATGTTTTATTGTTGTTGTTACTGTTTATGAAGCGGCTGTACTGTTTCCTTTTTTTCTCGTCTTTTTCCGGCAACTTATTCCCCAATGTTATTTTCACACTCCCGTCATTTCATATGAAATATTAAAATAATATTTATTCCGTTAAGTACCTTTTTTTTAACCATTTATTATATAATCCAAGCAATTTATGGAGTAAAATTAAACTTTCAAAAATTTAGAAGCCTCTAATTTGTATATGTATCTAAGGGTCCTCTAACTTATTTCTCAACTAGGAGGGCTATAGGCCAATTTAGTTACCGGAGATCCTAGTTTCCTTTTTGAAGAGTTAAGCTTCTAAGATCAATGTGTTAAGCCTGTCGCTCTACCTTTAATTTAAGGACCTTAGGCTGGTCCATTTTGGTCTAGTGGTATCATGATGTGTAGAACATGATGTAATATTGAATTAGAAGTTGGATTAGAGGGTGAGTGTTAACCGTTTTAAAACTATAATAACGATTAAAAAATAGGTTATACATATTTAAATTGATTTATTTTGCTTTAATACGTCTATAATGAGATTGATTCTTTCTATAATGGATATTGTTTATCTAAAAGACATATAATCTAACTTTTTTTTGTCTAGAAGATGAATATGGCACGGTTTGCTTTTCAGTCGTATCTAAATATTCTCATAGAGGATGATTGTTTGGGTTTTCAATTGTATCTAATTATTCTCATGGAGGATGATTGTCTGGGTTCAAGAGTTTGTATATGTTAAATTTAGGGGAAATCATGTATAAGCTAAAATCCAAGGGGTGATTAAGATAATAACATGTCCTAACATTTTATAGAATTGTTTAGTAAAGACCCATAAAGTTTATAGAATCTCTCACATGGGTTTTGTTAGATCTAGGCTTACTTTATTAAACAAGTTTATGATTTTTCCTAAACTTGGTTGATATAGCCCTTAACTAGGGGACAATACTTTCACTATTTAATCCAACAACAATTAGTGGATGCCCCCACAAATCCCTCATACAACCCTACCCATATGAATGTATGTTTTTTAATTATTTATTGTTTGAAGTTAAATCACAAAAATCATATAAAATTTTGCTATATATATTTTTTGTTGTATTAAACTTTCATTTTTATTTAATTTAAGATGATTTTAAACTCGTTTGACTAGCACTATTACAAGAGTCAGCAACAGATGTGGTTATTTAGACAATTAGACGTGGTTTTCAACCGCGTCCTATACCTGCACGTCTTAAAATGATGGTGTTATCAACGTGTATTGATCAATTTACATTTTCCAACAATTATTAAGATTAATATATCATACCCACGTCTAAAAGGAATGTAAACCTGGTGCAATATAAACGTAAAGAACCCGAACGGTTAATATGAAAAATATGAGGGTGGATCGGTTTTGGTCTCATAGGGTGGCTTGGAGGCTATCAAGGATAATAATTGATATTATTGTTGTTGTTATTATTATTATTATTATTATTATTATTATTATTATTATTATTATTATTATTATTATTATTAGTTATCTAGTTTATTAGTTAATTAATTTTTATTTTATTTGCCTTTTTATCATTGTTGTGTCCCAAAATATATGTGTGTCGTAGGGCAATGATGAACAAACACTAATGGTTATAGAATTAAATCTTTATTGACATAATAAGTCACTAAATTAAGGATGTTGTCTTCAACATCTCTAGGATTTTTTTTTCGTACATATCAGATCTTGTAAAAGCGTCTTAAATCAAGAAAAAAATATATGATAAACTTAATAAATTAAGTTATATCTAAACAATGTTATAGTGATAACAATTTATGATGTAAATCAAAACACAATGGTGAGGTCAACCCATTCATTGACGCATAGTGCTAACGTTGATTCAAGCTCAATATAAGTACTACTTTGGGTAGGAAACATAGTTTCAAGAGCTGAAAACAATAGTTGAGTAGTCCACTCATCCCCGACAGTTCAGGTCGAAATGAGTTGCGTCAAAATGGTTCGGGTAGAAACGGTACGGGTCGTAACGCTTCGAGTCGAAATGGTACGGGTCGAAACGTTTCGGGTGGAAACGGTATGGGCCAAAATGGTTCACATCAACAGTTCGCGTCGAAACGCTTCGAGTCGAAATGGTACGGGTGAAAACGGTTCGCATCTAAACAGTTCAGGTCGAAATGAGTTTGCTGGGCCCTTAAAGGTTTATACACTAGTTATTATTTAGTGGTTTGGGCTAGTTGTTAGTTTGAGGTTTTGGGCTTGTATGGAGTGGACTTGGGTGGCGCATGGGCTTAGGGTTTAGGGGGAGTTGTGGGCTTGACTCTCCTATAAATATTTTTTTAGTTTTTTCTGTTTAGGGTTGTTGACTCTTATTGATTTCTGCTGTAACTTGTATCTGGCAATCATTGTATGCAAGTTAAGCTTTTTGGATAATTTTTCTTCTTCATCTTATTACTAAATCAGTTTGATTGTGTGATTCCGCCACCAATCAAACTAGTTGTGATATCATTGTTAGATCTGGTTTTCGGGACTTACAATTGGTATCAGAGCCTGTTGAACCTGTTTCTAGGCTCAGATTGATATCACACTGATTCGGTTTGATTTCGAAAGTTGCTGGATTGTTGTGTTCAGGATCTGCTTAAAAGAAAATTTGATTTTGGAAATTCTGCTGCTGTTCCGGATACGTTGTTCAAGGTCTGCTGTGAAGAATTGTCGATTTCGGATCATCATTGTTGTAAACAATAGCAACATTCAACATTAAGAATGGTGAGTTCTGACAATCTTTCAATCAAGGTTTACTTCTTTTATATGAAATTGCTAAATAATAAGCTGCTTCTTCAAACTGTTTAAATCTTTCTGACACCCATCTTCGGCATTTAAATTCAAACCGTGAGTATAATCACGCATCTTGAGATAATTATGCCTTTTAATAAGATCAACCAAAGATAGTTCATCTATAATGAGTGAATTAACAAATCATTTCATGTGCATTTATCAACGGTGGTAATTGATACTTTCCTATCTAAGTTCTAATCACACAAGGGCTCATACATAGGCAAGAACTTTAGGAGTTAAGAACAAAAAAACATAAATAAACCTAGCAAAAATTTAAACATAAGTTAGACAGCTAGTCACAAAGTATATATAACTAACAACCATGTAATGCCTCATGTTAGGGATATATCACACAATCAACAAGAACAAACATACACAACAGCTCACTCACACACACACTCTAAATCACAAGAACAAGAACACATGATTTATAGTGGTTCGATCCAGCTTGATCTACGTCCACTCTCCACAACTAGTTCTATCTTTGTATTAGGTGCTCAAAAGTTACAGTACATGAATGAAAAGTATTTATAGGGGATACAATTAGGGTTGTTAACTTTAAGCTAAAGTGACAAATAAAACCTCTGCTCTGGTTAAAACTTCACAATCCACATCTGGGTTATCTGTTGCCACAACCCAGACTAGTTATTTAGGCATCTGGGTTATCAGTTGTAGCTAAGGCATAACCCAGACGAGTTGTCTGGTCCTCTGGGTTATCAGTTGCTTCTGAGGCATAACCCAGACAAGTTAACTTGGTCATCTGGGTTATCAGTAGCTTTGACACTCTCTAGTCAAATCCTACACAACCCAACAATCTCCCACTCGGAGGCTTTGACGACTTCAAACTGCACTCCATGCAACTTCATATTCATAAGTACCTCTTTAACCTCTTCATCTTTACTAGTTGTGGGCGACCTTCTCATCAGTTAACCTGAAGGCCAGTTGAAGCTATGTAAAGCTTCAACTTCTCTAAGGTGACAACCTTAGTCAACATATCAGCTGGATTCTCAGTTCCTTTGATCTTCTTTAACTTCATAGTGCCATCACTGACTTGATCTCTGATAAAGTGATATCTCAACTGTATATGTTTAATCTTCGAATGGAAGACAGGGTTCTTTGCAAGGTGTATTGCACTTTGATTGTCACAGAACAGTGCACAATCAACTTGTTCCTTACCAAGCTCTTTGAGAAAATTCTTCAACCAAATAAGCTCTTTGCTTGCTTCAGCAACTGCCATATATTCCGCTTCTGTGGTTGATAGGGCAACACTTTTTTGAAGTTTGGACATCCAACTTACAGCAGTGCCTCCCACTGTAAAGACATACCCTGTGATGCTTTTGAATGACTCTTTACACCCACCAAGGTCAGCATCCGCGAAACCCTTCAGAATAACATCTTTCCCTTTAAACTGTAATACCACTTTTGAAGTTCCCTTTAAATATCTTAGAAGCCATTTAACTGCTTCCCAATGTTCTCGTCCCGGATTGGACATAAACCGACTAACAACTCCTACTACATGAGCAATGTCTGGTCTCGTGCATACCATTGCAAACATGAGGCTACCAACTGCAGATGCATACGGAACTTTAGCCATTTCTACTTTGTCTTCATCTGATTTGGGTGACTGAACTTTAGAAAGCTTAAAGTGACTTCCCAAAGGTGTGCTTCTGATCTTGGCATCTTTAAGGCTGAATCTCTCTAACACTTTCTCAATGTACTTCTCTTGAGATAGTGTCAAAGAACCATCTTATTTGTTTCTGAAAATACTCATCCTGAGTATTTGGTTTGCAGCTCCTAAGTCTTTCATCTCAAATTCTTCAGACATTTGTTTCTTCAACTTCTTGATCTCTGACATGTCTGAACCGGCAATTAACATATCATCCACATAGAGTAGTAGAATGATATAAGAACCCCTAAACTTCTTGATGTAACAACAATGGTCATTGTCACATCTCTTGTAACCAACTCTTCTCATGAAGTTATCAAACTTCAAGTACCATTGTCTGGGCGCTTGTTTGAGACCATACAAACTCTTCTTCAATTTGCACTCCAAGTTTTCTTTGCCTTTAACCTGAAAACCTTCTGGTTATGTCATGTAGATGTCTTCTTCTAGGTCACCATGTAGAAAAGCTGTCTTGACATCTAGCTACTCTAGATGCAAGCCTTCTGCTGCTACAATGCTGAGAACCAGTCTAATGGTAGTCATCTTCACCACTGGAGAGAATATTTCATTGAAATCAATTCCCTCTTTCTGTTGAAATCCCTTGACTACTAATCTTGCTTTGTACCATTTGGTACCATCATGTTCATCCTTGACCCTGAAAACCCATTTGTTCTAAAGAGCCTTCTTCCCAGATGGAAGCTTTGTCAAGTGCCAGGTCTTGTTCTTCTCAAGAGACTTCATTTCATCTTTCATTGCAAGCTCCCACTGCAATGAATTTTTCAACCCCATAGCTTCAGAGTAACACTAGGGTTCACCATTTTCTGTCAAAAGTATGTAGTTGACTGATGGTGAATACCTGTTTGGCGGTCTAGTGGCTCTAGACGACCTTCTTGGTTGAACTTGAGGTGTTTCTGGGGAGTTTGGAGTTGAAGGAGTAGCTTCTTCTTCATCCGAATCATTACTAGAATCATCCCCTAAGCTCCCACTGTCGCTTGACTCCTTTGTGGAGATAAAGAAAGATCATTCATAAAAGAAAGTCATCCCCATTTTCTGGAATGTCGACTGAAGCTTCTTTTCTTGTCTCACCACTTTCGAATTCAACATATTCTTTTTGAACTTCTGGCCCTTTGGTGTTTCTATCTTTATACAATTCGTTTTCATTGAAGATGACATTTTTGCTTCTGATTACTTTTCTGCCTTCATTATCCCAAAGCCTGTAACCCATTTTTTCTGACCCATAACCAATGAATGTGCACTTCTTGGACTTTGAGTCTAACTTGTCCCTGTCACCATCTTCTAACAAATCGTAAGCACTACAACCAAAGACTCTTAAGTGTTCAAGACTTACCTCATTTCCTTGCCACATTTCTTCTGGCAATTTGAAACCTAAGTGAACGGATGGTGAACGGTTGATCAAGTAGGTTGCAGTGTTAACTGCATCTGCCTAGAATGTTTTGGGCATCCCTGCATTCAACCTCATGCTTCTTGCCCTCTCATTCAGTGTTCTGTTCATTCTCTCAGCTACACCATTCTGCTGAGGAGTTCCAGGAACCGTCTTGATCATCTTTCCCTTTCTTGGCACAGTAGTCAGTGAACTGCTTGCTTATGTATTCACCACCATTGTCCGACTTTAAGCACTTTACCTTCAAATTAGTTTCATTTTTCAACAGCAGATTTCCATATCTTAAAAGCATCAAATACATCAGATTTATGTTTAAGAAAATAGACCCATACCTTGCGTGTTGAATCATCAATGAAGGTAACGTAGTAACTCGAGCCCCCTAGAGATGAAACTGATGTTGGTCCATATACATCCGAGTGAACAAGCTCCAGCTTCTGAGCTTTCGGTGTCCTCCCCGTCTTCACAAAAGTGACTCTCTTTTGTTTAGAAAGGAAACAAGATTCACAGAATTCAGTTTCCACTTTCTTCAAGTCTGCTAACTTCCCTTTCTGAGCCAACATCTTCCAACCCTTCTAGCTCATGTGTCCGAGTCGACTGTGCCATAAAGTAGATGGACTCGGACTGGTGGTTGATTTGCAATAAGTAGTTCAAATAAATAAACTAAAATAAACCTAAATTTAGACTCAAGTAATAATAATCTAGACTTTCTAACTTGACTAAACTACTCACCAGCAAGTGAACCGGTCGACTCTAGCAAAGAAAAGCAAGTCCGGATGTCGAACCCACAAGGACTCTAATTAATTACGTGAACTAATTTATTTAGACTTGACACTGACACGACTTAACTATTGTTGTGTTTTAAAATGGGGGTTTTACTAAAATCCTAGAATTGAAATTGTAATAAAACTAGACTATGACACGAACAAAAACTAAGGTTTAATTCAGATGAGATTAACGACTACCTAGGCTTGAATCCAGTTTAACTATGAATGGATTTCTAACGGTACTATTGTGGTATGGAACCAGGATCGTAAAGTACTAAACCCTAAGGTATTTCAAGCTAAGACTTCCCGACCCTTCTCAGGAAGAAACCTAGGAAACCCTACAAGGCTGTTGTGAACACCGATTGTTAGACTTCCTCTCGGTCCTCTAACGTCTCTAAAAGTTCCCTAATTCGACTATCTACCTCTCAGCGGTACAATCTAAGGCAATCCTAGATTCTAACTTGGTTTAATAGACACAGATGCAATTAGGCAACTAAGACTGACTTCTCTCAAAAACCTATCTTAGCTATATATAACACCAAGACCTATTAACTAACTCGAGGCTCTCAGCGACAAGTTAAGCAGAATACTTAATTCTAATTAAATTTTACTTACTGTTTCTAAGGCTATCGGCCGATTTACCCAAAGATCACCCGAACCCGCAAAGATACGAATAATCAACACAAATTCATTATGTGAAAGGCATCCACCAAAATTTATGTGAAACAGCAAATAATCAACAATCAAAATTAAATACGCATATGCACCAAATCAGAGGTTCTAGAATAATTTACTTTCAAAGATCAATCCATAACAAACAATAGAAACCGTTAAAAAATCCGAACTTTATTAAACTATCATCTAACCTAGGTAGTAACGAAGGTCTCAGCCACAAAACATAGTATTTAAAATCAAAACACGAGTTTCAAAACAAGAATTCATCGTAAAAGTATCGAAACAAGAAAATAACGAAAACCGGGAGATAAGACCCGAACAATCTTCTTTCCTATGCTCCAAGCTTCAACCGGATGATTCCCGCAAGCCAAAGTACTCCGAAAACCGTGAAAACTGCTCTGAAAATCGCCTAGGGTTTCTCAAGTTCGTAACTCTTGATTAATGATGATTAACTTTGATTATATACCAAACCCCAGCTCAACACGAATTAAGGCCGTCAGACATCCCCGTCGCGTCGCGCGACGGGTGAGAACGTTGGTGGTGGCTCGACGCCACCATAAGAAAATCCATTTTTAATTGTTTAATGCTGGCGCTACGCGACGGATGGGAGGTATTGCCGTGGCGCGACGCCACGGATGTTTTTTCACAGAATGTTGCTTGAATTTTCCAGCTTGAACTCCCAAAAACTTCAAAATGATTCTAACTCTTTTTCCAAATAGTTCCGGGACTTGGTGTTTAAGCAATTTAGCCCGGTTCCACTCCATTTTCAGCAATATTCAATACCAAGACCTGGAAAATACAATTTGATCAATAGCACCCAATTCTAACTAAAACTAAACTAGAAATAACGAGAAATAAAACAAAAGATACACGAATAAAGGTTGTATTTTGCAATACATCAAATATCCCCACACTTACTCTTTTTTCGTCCTCGAAAAAGAATTATGCAACGGAATCATAGATGAATAATCACTTGGGTCAAAAATTATTTATATCTTATTAAAACCAAGACTTTCGTTAGCCGCGATTGCGAATATACTTGTCCCTTTTAACCCGAATCCAATCTCAAGCCCTTATCATGTAAATTTAATTTAAGTGCGGTCAGTCTACCTAGGGTCTGACACTAGAATCTACAGTCCACCTACTCCCACCTCAAGCTTATAGGACTAAAGGAACGATCACTGGACCAATTCCCAACCGTCTTATATGAAAACCAAGAGAGTTTACAACCAAAAAAAATTTCTTTTTCCATTTTTTTCGCTTTTCTTTCTTTGTTTTTTTTTTCTTTTTTTCAATGAGCATAGACGTTGCTTTCCCTAAAAAAGAGGCAATCCGGCTGTAGAGTCGTTATCCCCAACTCGGATTACTTAGGCTTCGGTTCTTTTTTCTTTTCTTTGCAAGGTCGATTTCACACACCCTAGCGGTAATCCGGTTGTAAAGTCACTATCCCCAACCCAGACTACATAGGAATGCGCTACTTTCATTCAGTTTCTAGCTCATGATTTTATTTTTTCTATTTTTGCATGATCACGGACTCTAACAGTTTTAACTTATAACGGTGCCCCTTATACTATTATCGGCAGTTTTGATTTCCCATATTTCCCAGGCGAAAACACACTAAGAGACCGACAATTAAGGTAATATTAGCTCAAAGGGACTTAAAACCAAACCCGGGCCTATCCACATATCCCTAACTAGACGCAAGCTCGATTTATTTTAACTCATATTATTATTATTTGACCCCAAGCAAAAATTCACCTTTTCTATCATTTTCCGTTTTAAATATGCAAACTTCTCATTTCAAAGGACATTTTCTAATTTTTGATTTTTTTTGGATTTTTTCAGTTTTTTTAATTTTTTTGTATTTTTATAAATTTTTCCGAAAAAGAAAGAATAGCCGTATAGCATTTCATTCGCGGCTAATTCTGAAACAAACGGGTTACTTTTTACAATTGCTAAGTGATATTAAACTCGCCCGAATGGATATTGAGTATGGGCGAATTTAAACCACTTGTACGTGCAAGTAAACCCAAACACAACTAACTACGACTAAACTAGGCTAAAACGACACTAAGACGACTCAAAGACACGTACTAGACTCAATGTACACTACCCCCTTCGGCACTTTAAATTGTCCCAATTAAGAGCCAAAGTGCCTACCAAACCATACATTGAGTCCGAACTTGCTTAGATGCAGTGACTATCAAATTTAATTCCAATTTAAGCGTTGAAAAAGGCCGCCTAATTAAAGGAGGCGGTTAGCTTCGCAAAAATTCCCATTAGTTATTACAAGGTTCGAACTTTAGACGTCAATGTAGGATGCCCCCAAACAATATTCAGCCAAAACAATGTCAAAATCCCAACTCGATGCCAATCGGACCCAGAAACAACATTAAAATGGCAAATATTTTGGTATGTAGAAATCTAGCAATCATCGCTAATAATGACGGCTCAACAAACCAAACCAAACCACCCGCGCCCTTAGATGACACTAACATAACTAAAACGACCATAGGACTCGATGACCAAAAGAACAGGACTCGACACAAATGACCTAACAGAACATAGCTCAATATCTAACCTGAATAACTGACTAGACCCAACAAGAACTCAGATTACTGACTCGAAACCACTCGACACAGCTGACTCGAAACTAACCAAACATCAAAACTCAATACAACTGTACTTATGGACCCAGCACACTACGACTCGATTGAACCGACGAACACCATACCAACAGACTCGACTAACTGACTCGATAAGACCCAACGAGGACCATAGATTAACTCATATAAGAGAAGAAAGCCAAGAGACGTACCTGAATCTGTGATTATTGCAAGAAAAAATTGTAATTTTCGGCTACGGTATCGAAGTGATTCAGCGGTTAGTTGTATGTTTCATATGGTGGGACTTGTGAGCCGTCAAGATCCGAGCAAGGGAGAGAAAAATGGAGTTGATTTGGTGGATATATGGTGGTTTAATGGAGGAAATAGGGTGGGTGAAGGTATAATCGGCGATGGGGCGGTGGGAGTGGGTTTTTGGTGGATTTTGGGGTATCTGGTAGGAGAAAGGGTTTTTTATCCGACCTGTTATTCGGTCGCGCGACGCCAAGAGAAAGATAATCAGCCGTGGCGTAGTGCCACGGCGGGGTTCAGGTAGATGGGTTCAGGATTTGGGGGTTCAAAATGTTTTTGGTGACCCTAGGGGGTGGCACTGCGCCACCAAGTGTTGTTTTTATGGTGGCGCGGCGCGAAGGATGTTTTTCAACAGAAGGTTTCGTCAAAAATTGATTTTTTTGCCTTAGAAAAAATTGTAAGTATTACCATGCCTTCCCCAAACCATCCCAAATTTTTTCTAAGTATGGGACTTACCTGGAATATCGTTTTCCTTGCAAATTCAGCTTTTCGACGGTATGTTTCCTGCAAAACTACTCAAACACACAAAACACAAACACGAAAAACTACGAGAAACACGAAATATAACGAAATTTACAAACGGTACATACTCTACAAACGAAGCTCTTCTCAACTCATTGTTCGGTGAAGGTGGGTGGGTCCTCTAGAGGAATTTCTTCCTCCTCGGTCGTATCAATGGGATCTCCCAAGTAGTGTTTCAATCGATGACCATTTACCTTCCACACACCTTTATCGGCTTCGTCATATAACTCGACGGTATCGTATGGAAACACCTCCTTTACCACATACGGTCCGGTCCATCTCGATTTCAACTTCCCCGCTATTAATTTCAATCTTGAATTGAATAAAAGCACTATATCACCTACCTTAAATTCCTTCAACCCTCGCAACCTCCTATCATGCAATGCCTTAGTCTTTTCCTTGATACTCCAAGATCGTTCATAGGCGGCATCCCTTAAAGCCTCCAATTCATGGATTTGGAAGAACCTCCTTCTTGCGGCTTCGGTAAGGTCGAGGCTAACAGTTTTCAATGCCCATAAAGCTCTATGTTCTAACTCCACCGGAAGATGGCACGCTTTGCCATACACAATCATGAAGGGCGTGGTTCCTAACGGTGTTTTGTAGGCGGTGCGAAATGCCCATAATGCGTCGTCGAGCTTTTTTGACCAATCCTTTCTAATTTTTCCTACCGTTTTTCTAAGATTCTCTTCACCCCTCGGTTAGCATTCTCTACTTGGCCACTAGTTTGCGGGTGGTATGCGGTAGAAAGACGGTGAGTGACACCGTAGCGCGCAAGTGCCTTCTCCATGGCGGAATTGCAAAAGTGTGTACCACGGTCACTTATGATAGCTTTACGAACTCCGAAACGCGTGAATAATTTCTTAAGAAATCTCACCACCACTCGGGCATCATTAGTGGGCAAAGCTTGAGCTTCCACCTACTTTGAGACACAGTCAATGGCCACGAGGATGTACCTATTCCCACTCGATGAGGGGAAAGGTCCCATGAAGTCAATGCCCCAAATGTCAAAGACTTCAAGAACTTGGATGGGATTTTGGGGAATTTCATCCTTGGATGAGATGTTGTCGGTACGTTGGCAACGGTCACATGTCCTAACAAACTCTATGGCATCTTTAACTACCGTTGGCCAATAGAAGCCACTATCAAAAACCTTTTGTGCCGTCACAT
Organism: Helianthus annuus; assembly: GCF_002127325.2. Lineage (NCBI taxonomy): Eukaryota > Viridiplantae > Streptophyta > Magnoliopsida > Asterales > Asteraceae > Helianthus > Helianthus annuus. Next base: position 50,307,743 of record NC_035433.2, on the reverse strand, counting down.
TTGGCCCGTGATGGCCTCCCGTTAAACCCACGTGCATATGTCTAAGGATATCCATCCCATCCTCTTTTGAAACACATCTCCTAAGCACTCTATCACCACCTATCCTAAATAGGTACGGGTCATCCTAAATGTACTTTCTAGCATCCCTAAGAAGCTTTTTCTTTTGTTGGTAGGACATACCCCTCACAATATCGCCAGTCGCTAAATAATTTGCCAAGTCCGAAAACCATGGCAAACCCTCTACCTCGGCACTAACAAAGTCTATGGTTTCATGAGGAAAAGTGTCTCCTATTGAATCCTCACGAACCTCCTCTCTCTTAGGATCCTCTAAGCATGACAAGTGGTCGGCGACCACGTTTTCCGCTCCCTTCTTATCCTTAATTTCGATATCGAACTCGGAGAGCAAAAGAATCCATCTAATGAGGCGTGGCTTTGCGTCTTTCTTTTGGAAAAGAAAGCGCAAAGCGGCATGGTCGGTGAACACGGTGGTTTTGGATAGAACGAGATATGAGCGAAACTTATCAAACGCAAACACTACGGCTAAGAGCTCTTTTTCCGTGGTGGTATAGTTCTCTTGAGCATCATTTAAAGTTTTGCTTGCGTAGTAGATTGGATGAAAATGTTTATCGACTCTTTGACCTAAAACCGCACCTACGGCATAATCAATTGCATCGCACATGAGTTCGAAAGGCAAGCTCCAATCGAGCGAAACAAGGATAGGGGCACTAATGAGTTTCTCCTTCAAAAAATCAAAAGCCTTGATGCACTCCTCGTCGAAGACGAAAGGTACATATTTCTCTAAAAGTCGGGTCATGGGGCGCGTAATCTTAGAAAAATCCTTAATGAAACGCCTATAAAAACCCGCATGACCTAGGAAGCTACGAACGGACTTAACACTAGTAGGTGGAGGCAATCTACTTATGGTATCTATCTTTGCCCTATCCACCTGTATCCCCTCTCTAGACACCTTGTGACCTAAAACTATCACCTCCGTCACCATAAAATGACATTTCTCCCCATTCAACATAAGGTTTGTCTCTATACATCTCTTAAGCATCCTATCAAGATTGAGAAGACATTGATCGAAAGTGGTACCATAAACCGAGAAGTCATCCATGAAAACCTCCATAGAAGTCTCAAGCATGTCTTGGAATATAGCAACCATGCATCTTTGGAAAGTAGCCGGAGCGTTGCATAACCCAAAAGGCATGCGGCGATACGCATAAGTGTCGTAAGGGCATGTGAATGTCGTTTTATCTTGATCCTCCGGGGCGATTGGGATCTGAAAATAACCCGAAAATCCATCGAGAAAACAATAGAATTGTTGACCCGCTAGACGCTCCAACATTTGGTCAATGAATGGCAAGGGGAAATGGTCTTTCCGGGTGGCGTCGTTTAACTTTCGATAGTCTATGCACACACGCCAACCGGTAACGGTATGAGAAGGGATTAATTCGTGCTTTTCGTTCATGATCACCGTCATCCTGCCTTTCTTTGGGACGACTTGGGTCGGGCTAACCCATGGTGAATCGGAAATAGCGTATATCACCCCGGCATCTAACAACTAAGCACTTCCTTCTTAACGACCTCTTGCATGTTCGGATTTAGGCGCCATTGAGGTTGCACCATCGGCTTATAGTCATCTTCCATGAGTATCCGGTGGGTACAATAGGCGGGGCTTATGCCCTTGATATCCGAAATTCGCCATGCAATGGCTTCCTTATTCTCTCTCAACACTTCTAACAACCTACCCTTCTCTCCCTCCTCTAACTTAGACGAAATAATGACGGGAAAATCGGACCCCTCACCTAAGAAAGCATACTCTAAGTGGGATGGGAGAATCTTAAGTTCTAGTGGGGCGGGTTTCTCTAAGGGTGTACTCTCAAACTCACTTTTTACCTCACTCAACTCTAGCACTTCGGGGACCCACTCGGTCTCTTCTACTTCCTCACTCTCACTCACAACCTCCTCTACCTTCGCAACTACCTCATCTAACTTTCCCTCCACTAAATCGGCTCCACTAATATAGTCAAAGCAATGGTCAACGCATGATAAGAAAGACTCTATGAAATAGACCGAATGACAAGGACTACTAAGATCATCGGAACCACTAGGGTGTTCCATGGAGCGTGCTATCTCGAAAGTGACTCTCTCCTCACCGACTTGGAGTGTGATTTTACCGTCAAAGACATCGATGATAGCCTTGACGGTACACAAGAATGGGCGTCCTAGAATGATAGGAACCTTCTCATCGGCTTCCATATCAAGAACGACAAAGTTTATGGGAAAGACGAATTTATCCACTTTAACTAGAAGGTTTTCGATTATACCACGTGGATACTTCACTGATCTATCGGCTAGAGACAAAGACATACGTGTAGGGGATAACTCTCCTAGACCTAACCTCTCATACATGGAATATGGCATGAGGTTTATACCCGCTCCTAAATCGGCTAGGGCCCTACACTCGGTATCACTCCCGAACAAGCATGGAATGGTAAAAAGGCCCGGATCCGTCAATTTCTCCGGGACCTTGTTCAAGACTACGGCGGAACACCCTCCACTAAGGGAAATGTTAGAAACCTCTCCTAACCTATCCATACATTTTAGAAGGTCCTTTAAAAATTATGCATATTTAGGCATCGATTGGAGGGCTTCTATGAAAGGAATGTTGATTCTAAGTTGCTTAAAGATTTCTAAAAATTTCCCCTACTCTTTGGAATAAGTTTGGTTTTTAAGACGGGAAGTAAACGGAGCACGGGAAAGATCAACAGTGGGTGATGGAACAACTTGTATGGGCCGTTTTCCTATACTTTTCTCACTTGAAGGCCCCCCGGTGTGTGCGGTACTTGCTGGGATTAGCCTAGGTTGCACTTTCTATCTCAGCACTCTCGGGTCTCACTATCTCTCCTAAGGTCTTACCACTACGGGTCGAAATTGCCTTCAAAGTGGCAGATGGGTTGGGCTTTGTGTTTCCCGAAAATTGACCGAGAGGTCGTTCTTGCAACTGGCGTGCAATATCCCCAACTTGCCTTTGAAGGTCTAAGAAATTCGAATGGTTATTCTTTAAGAATGTAGCGTGTTCTTCTAAGGTACGTTGGGTAGCCTGATCCTTAACCACTAGCTGGGTAAGAAGGTCTTCTATCCTAGACAAACTACCATTTGACCCCTCATTCCTAGGTTGAACCTCTTGGTTTGACCCCTCACCTCTGAACTGCCCACCTGAACCTGAACTAGCAAATTGACCTGTTTGACCCGAACCCCCACTAGAATAGAAACCTGGCCCCATGCTTTGATATTGACCTGATGGAAAACCAGGGGGGTTACCTGAAGAGCGATAATTATTAGCATGCCAATTAGAGTTACTATTGTTAAACGGGTTAGTTGGACCCCTATTTTGACATGCTATGTACTCAACCTGTTCTAGGGTAAGTGTTAGGCAATCTACGGTGTCATGTCCACCTCTACAAACTTCGCACCTATCGACCTTTTTCTTAATTTCTAGCAACTCTTTGGTGATATAGTCAAGTTAAGATGCTAACTTTGAGTCAGAAACGACTTGGTTTACTCCTCGAGAAGATGAGGAAGTAGTCATAGGAGTGGAATTCCTGCTGGTAGCACTATGATCTATATCAGCATGAGCGAAGCTCTCAAAGAGATCATTGCATTCGGCCACAGTTTTCTTTCCCATAAGATGGCCTCCTGCAAATGTGTCGAATCGGGCCTTACACTCAGGGGTGAGACCATTGTAAAAATTTTCTACTAAAGCCCAATCCGAAAGCCCATGTTGGGAACAACGCGAGAGTAAAGTTTGAAACCTCTCCCAAGCTAAGTGATATGGTTCGTCAGGTTCCATTCTGAATGAATGGATCTGATCTCGAAGGCGAGAGGCCTTCGCAGGTAGGAAATACTTAGCAAGGAAGGCATCTCGAAGTCCAGCCCAAGTGGTATAAGTACCTGCTGGCTTCGAATCGAGCCATGTGGCTGCGCAGCCAGCAAGCGAAAATGGGAAGACTTGGAGATAGCGCGCATCAGGATTAACACCTTCAATGCCGAAGGTGCTACACAGACGGGTGAGACGGTTAATATGTGCAGGCGCATCCTAATCATCACGACCGTGAAACTGACAGGAGTTGTTAATGGCGGTCATGATGTATGAGGGAATTTGCCAAGACTTGTCATTGGTGATTTCAGGGATGGTAATGGGTGAGTTTGCGGTAAAACCCGCGGTGGAGCGTTGGTGGACAGTTGGTTTTCGGCCATTTGGTGAACTGGTGGTGGGGTGTTGTGGGGTGATGACTTCGGAGTGAAGTCGTAGTTCGGTGGTTTAGATTGTAGTGTAAAGTCAAAAGGGGCTGAAGATGAAGTTGAGGATTTTCTAACCCTAAAACTAGGTGTGGAGAAGGAAGACTTGTCGATCAGCGGCTTCACTGGTCCCTGAGAACGCTTGTGAGGCATGAACTGCAAAACCGAGAACAAACAAGTAAGACGACTCCAACAAAAGACTCTAAAAATAAAAAGACACTAAAATTACTTGGACTCCTACAACTCAAGAACACACAAAAAGCACGTATAGATATCAGTTGAAATCCAAACAAAGTAATTAACGCAATTGCCAAGAGTCCCCGGCAACGGCGCCAAAAACTTGATGTGCAATAAGTAGTTCATATAAATAAACTAAAATAACCTAAATTTAGACTCAAGTATCTAGACTCTCTAACTTGACTAAACTACTCACTGGCAAGTGAACCGGTCGACTCTAGCAAAGAAAAGCAAGTCCGGATGTCGAACCGACAAGGACTCTAATTAATTATGTTAACTACTTTATTTAGACTTGACACTGACACGACTTAACTATTGTTGTGTTTTAAAAGGGGGGTTTTACTAAAATCCTAGAATTGAAATTGTAATAAAACTAGACTGTGACACGAACAAGAACTAAGGTTTAATTCATATGAGATTAACGACTACCTAGGCTTGAATCCAGTTTAACTATGAATGGATTTCTAACGGTACTATTGTGGTATGGAACCGGGATCGTAAAGTACTAAACCCTAAGGTATTTCAAGCTAAGACTTCCCGACCCTTCTCAGGAAGAAAACTAGGAAACCCTACAAGGCTGTTGTGAACATCGATTGTTAGACTTCCTCTCGGTCCTCTAACGTCTCTAAAAGTGCCCTAATTTGACTATCTACCTCTCAGCGCGACAATCTAAGGCAATCCTTGATTCTAACTTGGTTTAATAGACACATATGCAATTAGGGAACTAAGACTGACTTCTCTCAAAACCTATCTTAGCTATATATTGCACCGAGACCTACTAACTAACTCGAGGCTCTCAGCGACAAGTTAAGCAGAATACTTAATTCTAATTGAATTTTACTTACTGTTTCTAAGGCTATCGGCCGATTTACCCAATGATCACCCGAACCCGCAAAGATACGAATAATCAACACAAATTCATTATGTAAAAGACATCCACCAAAATTTATGTGAAACAACAAATAATCAACAATCAAAATTAAATACGCATATGCACCAAATCAGAGGTTCTAGAATAATTTACTTTCAAAGATCAATCCATAACAAACAATAGAAACCGTTAAAAAATCCGAACTTTATTAAACTATCATCTAACCTAGGTAGTAACGAAGGTCTCAGCCAGAAAACATAGTATTTAAAATCAAAACACAAGTTTCAAAACAAGAATTCATCGTAAAAGTATCGAAACAAGAAAATAACGAAAACCGGGAGATAAGACCCGAACAATCTTCTTTCCTATGCTCCAAGCTTCAACCGGATGATTCCCGCAAGCCAAAGTACTCCGAAAACAGTGAAAACTGCTCTGAAAATCTCCTAGGGTTTCTCAAGTTCATAACTCTTGATTAATGATGATTAACTTTGATTATATACCAAACCCTAGCTCAACACGAATTAAGGCCGTCAGACATCCCCGTCGCATCGCGCGACGGGTGAGAACGTTGGTGGTGGCTCGACGCCACCATAAGAAAATCCATTTTTAATTGTTTAATGCTGGCGCTACGCGACGGATGGGAGGTATTGCCGTGGCGCGACGCCACAGACGTTTTTTCACAGAATGTTGCTTGAATTTTCCAGCTTGAACTCCCAAAAACTTCAAAATAATTCTAACTCTTTTTCCAAATAGTTCTGGGACTTGGTGTTTAAGAAATTTAGCTTGGTTCCACTCCATTTTCAGCAATATTCAATACCAAGACCTGGAAAACACAATTTGATCAATAGCACGCAATTCTAACTAAAACTAAACTAGAAATAACGAGAAATAAAACAAACTATACACGAATAAAGGATGTATTTTGCAATACATCAGTGGTCATGGCATGAACACCTTCGGAATGAATCTCTGCCATGTATAGAGTGCCTTGCTTCTTTCCTTTGGCAATCACTAAGTTGCCTTTGATCACTTTCCATTGTCCACCCCCAAAGTGAACATTAAACCCTTCACCCTTCATCGTCCAATTTACCAACTGAAATCAACTTTCTCCTCAAATTAGGAATAACCCTGACATCTTTCAATGTCCATATAATTCCCAATGAGGTCTTCAAGTCTACATCTCCAACACCCGTAATATCAAGCATTTGATCATCGGCTAAACGAACTTTACCAAAGTTATCTGTTCGTAGATTCTTGACCATATCTGAGCATGAGATAGCATGGAAAGAAGCACCAGAATCCATAATCCATGATTCCACTGAATTCTCAACATAACATATGTGAGCATCTCCTGATTCTTCAGAAGATAAATTGTTTACTTCTTTCTTTGCTGCTGGTTTTGTACATTGGCTTCTAAAGTGACCTTTTTCTTTGCAGTTCCAACATTCAATGTCTTTTCTGTTCTTTGACTGCCCCCTTTTTCTGGACTTTGATCTACCTCGATTAGTTCCTCTATCGTTTCTTCTTCCTCTACTTTCTGTGTGCAATAAAGAACTTGAACTGGAAGTTTCATTATTGCTTCTCCGTCTGATATCTTCATTTATAATCAAGTCACAAATATTCTCAAAAGTGAGTTTGGTAGTGCCAGATGCACTACTAACAGCTGTGACTGTGCCTGACCAACTGTCGGGCAAAGATGATAGAAGGGGGAACGCTTGTACTTCATCATCAAACTTTATTTCAACCGAGGCTAAACGAGAGGTAATCGAGTTAAACTTGTTTATGTGAGAGGTAACTGACATGCCTTCCTTCATCTTGGTGTTAACCAATTGTCGGATGAGGAATACTTTGTTGAAGCAGATTGTTTTTCATACATGTTGGACAAAGCTTTCAATACACTGTAAGTAGTTGTTTCATTGACAATGTTATACGCAACACTCTTAGACAAAGAAAGCCTAACCACACCCAAAGCTTGTCTATCCAACAACTTCCATTCTTCATCATACATGTCATCTGGTTGTTATCCCAACATAGGAAAATGCAAACCCTTTTGATACAACAAATCTTCTATTTGCATTCTCCAAAATCCATAATCACTACCATCAAACTTGTCAATCTTGATTTTACTATCTTCTGCTATTTTTAACAAATAATTATCAACTGCTACAAACTAAACGAGTTCGTACTACTAAAGGATAATTATACTAGCTGAAGCAAGAAACGGAAACAAATACTTATTTGTTTCAAGCTTTAAAATGGAGATTGAACAAATAATGATAGGTGATGAGATCCTTGTCAAAGTTGAGGGGCCTGTTTGCAGACAAGAGAAACTTGATTCCCTTAAAAAAGAAGGAACAAAAAAACGTCTGGTTATTTCTTCTTCTTCCTGCGACGTTACTCTGCTCCCACAGAACAACAAAGAAATTTTTTTCCTTCTGAAATCCAGCGAATCCCAAGCAAAATCGAAACCCTAGACCTTCGATTTTGAAACCCTAGATGCGATAGTCAGCAAGGATGGTCTCTAATTTGGAACCCTAGGCGGCGGCGGACGTGCTAGCGGCGGGAAGATGAACAACGGCGACGGCGGCTACTGGGTTTCCGAAACCCTAGTCGCGATCTACAGCGGCGACGATGAACACGTCTTCAATCGGAACCCTAGTCCCAACAGGTATCTTCTTCTTCACCTCTGTTTGTTACTAGTTTATGTGAAACAATCGAGAGCCTGAGCTCTGATACCAGTTGTTAGGGATATATCACACAATTAACAAGAACAAACACACACAACAGCTCACTCACACACACACACTCTAAATCACAAGAACAAGAACACAGGATTTATAGTGGTTCGATCAAGCTTGATCTATGTCCACTCTCCACAACTAGTTCTATCTTTGTATCAGGTGCTCAAAAGTTACAGTACATGAATGAGAAGTATTTATAGGGGATACAATTAGGGTTGTTGACTTTAAGTTACAGTGACAAATAAAACCTCTGCTATGGTTAAAACTTCACAACCCATATCTGGGTTATCTGTTGCCACAACCCAGACGAGTTATTTAGGCATCTGGGTTATCAGTTGTAACTTGTAGCTAAGGCATAACCCAGACGAGTTGTCTGGTCATCTGGGTTATCAGTTGCTTCTGAGGCATAACCCAGACAAGTTAACTTGGTCATCTGGGTTATCAGTAGCTTTGACACTCTCTAGTCAAATCCTCCACAACCCAACACCTCATTATTTGACTTCGCATATCTTAATCATCATTGATAAAATGAATAATTATTGCCATAATATATTTTGTCTTCTTGCATCCTCTCGGTGCTTATTTCCCTAATATGGTATTGCAATAACAACACTTTGCCTTCTCCTCACCGTGCACCTTTATTTAAGTGAAATGCTCACATGCATGCGAAGTTAATTTCCTCTTCTTCTAATCGGATATGCTATCATCATAACATTTTTGTAACATATTTTCTGTTATGTTAATCTTGTTTTTTAGATTGATTTATCGGTATGTGTTATGTGATAGACCTGTTGCAACCAATAATTCCTTTTCCCTATACATCCATAGCATTCTCTTATGTTGATAATGGTGTTATTCTTCCACTAAAAGTAGTTGATAATGGTGTTATTCTTTCACTAAAAGTATGTCTACAAAATGAGTCAAAATGTTCTTCCTCTAAATTGGTTGTAGAGAGAGAAGGATTATAGATTGCGACAGTTCTAAGATATAACACATGTTGATAAGTCAATTTCAAAAAAAAAAAAACATAATAAAAAAAAAGATGTTACATAAAACGTTAATGATGACAACAATATCGTTAACAAGAACAGAAAACTAACTTCCATTGGATGTGAGCATTTCACCAAGATAAAGGTAAATGGTATGGCAAAAAAAAGTGCAATTATTGCAATGCCAAATTATAAGCAAAGAGCACTTGGATGATGCCTTTAGAAAGAAAAAAAAGGTTTTATATGGATTACTACCATTCCATCAATGATAACTAGAGGATGCAAAGTCGAATAATGAGGTACAACGTAGGTGTTATATATATAAATTGTGCACCTACTTGTAACTAAGTTTTAGAAACAAAGCTCTATGCATATTTATGTTCCTTGTCATCATACAAGGTCTTGCCACTGTTTTGTAGGAGGCTTATGTGATTGGAACATAGATAGAGAAGTACCAAAAAATAACGTTGATAACTGCACAACAAATGATTTATGGGTTCACCTACAATTAGACACACTATACAAAGCGATCTTACTTTTGGGGCCGGTTATTTTAGATGTATTGTTATGCCAACATTCTAAATTTCATTGTTTATTAAAGTGTTGGTTTTTGGACAACACCAAAAATGACTAGAAAAGTTTGAAGAAGCAGCTAGTTATTGGGTAATTCCTTCGAAAAGATGGTCCCTTGATTGCAAGACCCATTGAAATTCAACACACTCATGTAATCACGTTATTATTTAAAAATATGTTTTCACATATCCCAAGCAATAAGATGCACAATGTAATAGTTTGACAAAAAGGGGTTGGCTTCTTATACTTGTTAAAAGTTGAAGGTATTTTATGATGTGTCCAAATTGGTTTCAAGAACTAAATATCCACAACAAATATATTTTTCAAATCCGTATAAGAAATAAACTTCCTTAAGAGAATGGTAAATATTAATCAACTATTCAAAATGTTTCTATTTCTACTTACTAATTTTGTTGTGTTTAATTTGTTCAAAAGAGACTAAATCATATTATCAAGCAATTTAGTGTGATTATGATAATGTTGTATATATATAATCCAAGTTTCAAACATAGTGTCTTTATGTTATTTTAGTGACAATTCTTTAATGGTGAATTATTTCAAACTTTATGATTGTAAGAAACAAGTGATAGGAGGAAACACAATGGTGATAAGTGATGAATTCATAATGTTGAACAAATTGAATATTGAATTGAGGATTGATAATATTACTTATATCTTGTACGTTAAGAACTTATGTTTTGAGTTTGTATCATCTTAAAAATTAGATATTTTAGACATGTTATGATGTTGATATACATGTGATAATTATCATATTTTGGATTTAATGTAGCTGTTAAAAACATGAAAGTATTTAAAATTAGGTCAAAGCAGCAATGTGCTTGAGACTCTCTACGGATAATTTTTAAGCACCAATAGTCATAAACGGGTATACCCAACCTTACCCAGTTACCCAATACTCAACGTGTATGAGATACGGTTTTACAATGGATTGTTTCCTGTTCTTTAACCATTGAAGAACACGCTATGCTATGTTGATAAGTTTTTATAATATCAGTGAACAAAAACAATATATGAAGAAGCATAGACTTACGGTTAATCATAATAATAGCATTATTTATGACATGACATGACATGCAAATGTTGACAACTAGGGTTATGCGCCGCCCGCGTTGCAGGGTGCTAAACCGAATATTTTTTAGTTTAATAATATGTACGCCTTTATTTCGGTTAGTTATACATGCTACTTATAACACGATCTCAAAAAAGATACATCGAGTCAACGAATCAAACAAAAACACTACCATAGTTATGATAACAAATAACTAAAACGATAGCAAGCGTGTAATTTAGAGTTGGGGGCAAAACAATAATTTGTCAGGACCAATTAGCGAGTGCTGGGCAGCTGTTTCGCACAAATAAAAACTAAATTGAGTCAACCAAGTAAAATAAAACACTACCATAGTTTTGCCAAAAAAAAAACGATGGCAAGATTGCAATTTTTAGTTGGGGTAAATTCGTAATTTTAAAATGGAAATCATATTTTGAACTGAGGGCAAAACCATTTTTTTAATCGTAGTTTTTTAACTGAGGGCAAAATCGTAATTTTTAGCTAGGGAAAAAACAAAAATTTTATTTTTAACTGGGGGTAGTTTTTAACTGGGAACCAAATCGTAATTTGGAAGGACTCTAGCTGGGGCAAAACAATATTTTTTTTAACTTGGGGCAAAATCGTAATTTTAAATAGAGGCTAAACCAAAATTATATTTTAAATCGGGGGCAAAATCGTAATTTTAAACTTGGGATAAAATTAGAATTTGACAAGACCTATGAATAAGGCCGCCACTTTTAGCCAACCACATAATACAACTATTCCCGCCGGCCACTTTGTATGTTTTTTAAATAAATACATTACATATTAAATTTTCGTAACTAACAAACATGATGAAACCTTCATATGTGTAAACGAGGTCATAGAATAAGTTGAACTTACGGGTACAATGGAACCTGGAGTAATCGTTCGGCATCTTTATCAGCGAGATGGTGTTGCAGCACCTTTGATTTCTTGCACAATATATCAACAAGATATGGGCCTATGGTAGGTTTTGGGCCTTTACCGTTTCAGCTTCCATTCGACGCAAAAAAAGGGGGTTTTGATAACTTTCTAGCATATCCATGATATGATTGGACGTATGTGGGCTTATATGGGCCTCCGGTTGCTAGTGCTCTTATAGTATACACTAGTTACTATAAAGTTCTTATACCATCATCAAGGCATCAACCATAAAGTCAGGGCCGGCCCAATGCTTATCAAAACCTAGGCTCGGGCCTAGGGCCTCCAAACTTTTAGGGCCTCTATTTAATATAAAATTGATATATAATATACAGGGGCGGATCTATAGGTAATAAGGGGGTTCCTAGGAACCTGTTCGGTTTGTAATTTATAGTGTAAAGCCATATAGAAAATAGCGAAGGAACCCTTTAATATTTTTTAGAGGAACCCTTAACAAAACATGTATAGTTGAGGTTGAAAGTGTGTTGTTGTTAAGGTTGAAGTCCTGAGTTCGATTCCCTTAACCGGGTTCATTTTTTTGCGTGTTTTTTGTTCTTTCCACTCCAGCCAGTCAGCCCCTTGGGCCCTTCATCTCCCTACCAGCCCCTTCCTCTCCCTTATTCCCCCGGTAAAGAGGAGAAACAATCAATTTGTTTAATTGATTAAATCATTTAGTAATTTTGTTTAATTTATTAAATCATTTACGTTGAAAGTGATGATTATGGGGTATGGGTCAGGTTGGGCTAACCAATACACTTTCTCTTCAAACTTTTAAGTTTTGTATAGATATTCCAAATATATTTTATTTTTTCCAAAGATATTTTACAAAGTTGTATTAGATTGATGATAGTTTAATTTTGTATAAAATTATTTTAAAGGTTTTATGTATAAACAATGAGAGGTGACTTGTATACAACACAACTTATTATGCACATAAGAAAAGGTTCGATTTGTTGCTTTTACCCTCTCATTGCCACTTCAATAAATGACTAGTAGTAAAGCAAATTATGTTGGTATAGATATCACTAGCTATTTACAATACACATTGAGCAACTTTCGACCTATTTGACTCGTTCTCTTTTAAGTTAATTATCTAACCTGTTAGAGAGAAACCATAACCTGAATCAGCCCTTCAAATTGGCGACCATGGTTTCTCAACAAGGGGAGCTTGCAATTAGGTTAGTCACAAAACTAAAAGTTACTACTTAATCGAATGCACAAAGACAGTCACTAGGGGCTAAATTATGTGAATTAACTGAATGCATAAGTTGTTATTTGATTGAATGCATAACACTAAGTTGTTACTTAATTGTAATAAACGATTGAATGCCATATATGAACTTATCCGATCCGAACCGTCGAAACGACCCGAATTTTTTTATGTTCGGACATATGAAATTGGAACATTTAAAAAAGTGAACCCCTTGGAAAATAATCCTGGATCCGCCACTGATAATATATAATTGTTTTGATTCTATAGATCTATTAACTTTGCTAGTGTAGTGGTATTAGTCCTGCCTAGTCTTGTAAAGACCCTAGCTCGAATCTAATAAGCAAAATATTTTTTTTTCCTTTTGATGACATTAAACGAAAGACTCATAAGCAATATTTTTTTTCCTTTTGGCGCATCCTTCTAGTGACATTAAACGAAAGACTGAGATATATTAATTAAATAAAGTTGTGATACTGTAATTATTTCAAGTATTTTTATCAAATACAAAGCAAATCAAAAAATAAAATGGATTTATATTGTGTAAAAAATAGAAAATAGGGTATTAATGTCTAGGTATCTAAAAACCCGATTTTTTAATACCCGATCATACCGAAACACGGTTTGGTTCCCGAAATTGGGTATTAGAAAAACCCGATTATTGCACCTCTAATGTTAGTCAATAACGAAATTGGGCCTCCACTTTGTAGTTTGCTTAGGGCTTCCGAAAATGTAAGAACGGCTCTGCATAAAGTTGAAAAAAATACTATTAATATAGTATACACTTTAGTTGTTATATGTTCTTATACCATCATAAAGGCATCAACCACAAAGTTGAAAAAAAACATTATTAATATATGTTATTAATATATATATTAATAACTTGTTGAAAATACTTTTTGTTATATACACTATTATAGATTATAGATTATAGATAAACGTATATAGAATTACTTAGCCTATAATTTGAAATGAAAATAAACTAAGAAGTCGTTAATAACTTTCTGTTGAATAATTTAAAATATAAATATATATTAAATTTTTTATAAAAGAGATAAAATATGCTCAAGCAAGTAGGGCTGTAAACGAACCGAACGTTCAGCGAACAGTTCGTGAACCGTTCGGCGGGAAGTTCGTTTATGTTCGTTCGTTTAATAAACGAACGAACATGAACAAGAAATTTCGTTCGATTAGTTAAATGAACGAACATGAACAGAGGTCTCGTTCGTTCGATTGTGTTCGTGAACGTTCGGTAAGGTGTTCGTGAACATTCCTTGATTTGCGTTCGTTTATATTCGTATGTTTGTGTTTTAATTGAAGATCTTTGTACTTTCTTGTATTTTATTTGTACTTTTTATATTATTAAACTTTTATTTATTTTATTTCCCTAACAATTAAACTAGGAAACTCACTTTCACCTTGTTTATGCATCATTATTTACATCCACGAATACGACCGACCTCCGTTCCACAATAAGGGATTCAAGTTCGAGTGCTACTCTCTGGGCCATCTATCTTTATTCTTCGTCGCGTTCGCCAAATTTAGTTGTGTTCGTTTGTGTTCGTGAACCGTTCGCGAACACGCTCATTTCCTTAACGAACGAACACGAACATAAAATCTCGTTCGGTAAGTGTTCATGAACCGTTCGTGAACACATTTATTTCTTAACGAACGAACATGAACAAGGCCTTGTTCGTGTTCGTTCGGTTCGTTTACAGCCCTACAAGCAAGGTTATTTAAGCAATAAGAGTTTGTCACCTATTTTAGCTTTATAAAAATAACCAGATGTTAATTTGAAATTATTAATGGTACTATGTCATAGATATTGATATGACTTTATTCAATGCCTTTATAATTGACAAGACACGTGACTTTTAATCTAGGTCCCTTTCAGGAACAAATGTAACCATAATGGTATTAGACTAGAAGGTATGGTTTGGCTCATCCCTATGGGGATGAGCCTCTACGTAGGCGCCAAATATGCGGCTAGTATGGGATGAGCCAAATTGAAGATGGAGGGGGATGGAGGATGGGGCCCCATCACATATTTTTTATTGTTTAATTCATTTTAATTGTTTAACTTTTATTTATTTAACTTTTTTTTTATAAAAAGTATTCAACATTTAAATAAAAATACTACTAAAAGGAAGATAATAAAATCCATTATATAACATAAATAAAAATTACATAACCTAAAAAATAAAAAATTACGCTACCTAAAATTTGAAAAAAAAAGACTAGATTTAAAAATTTAAAACAAACACACTACTCGTCTTCGTCTTCGTCTTCGGCTCCGTCACCGTCCACCATGTTAACGTTGTTCCAAATATGTTCTACCAAATCTTGTTGAAGGTTTGCATGCGTGAAATCGTTTGTTAGCGAGAACGAGTTTAAATCCTGTTGTGGGGGATCAACCGGGACAGTGTTCCCCCAAGCTGCATTCTCATCATACTCACAAATCGCCCGACCTTCGTCTTCAATAATCATGTTATGAAGCAAAATGCAAGCGTACATACAAAGACGCAGCCTTTTTGGGGTGAACGCACGTGCCGGTTGTGCAACGATGGCCCATTTTTTTTGTAAGACACCAAAAGCACGTTCGATGTCTTTTCTTGCAGCTTCTTGACGCTTGGCAAATTTTTTCCGTTTTTCGTCCTCGGGATATGGAATAGTCTTCACAATTGTAGACCAAGACGGATATATCCCGTCAGCAAGATAATACCCACGTCTATACTCAACCCCAGAAACTGTAAAACGTGTGTCCGGTCCCGTTCCATTAACGACATCGGTAAAGATGGCCGATTGGTATAACACGTTGAGGTCGTTGAGTGAACCAGGGAGACCAAAGAAAGAATGCCATATCCACAAATCCTGTGATGCCACAGCTTCAAGTATCACGGTTGGATATCCGTGATCACCTCGCGTATATTGGCCGCGCCACGCAGTCGGGCAATTATGCCACCCCCAATGCATACAATCAATGCTACCAAGCATTCCCGGAAACCCGTGCCTTGCTTCATGAGCTTGGTACAACTGTTGAACATCATACGCGTTTGGTTTCCGCAAATATTTTTTGCTATACAGTTTCACCACATTATGGCAAAACCGATACAAACATTCCCGCGTAGTTCTTGCCGACATCTGTAAGTACTCGTCCAAAGCGTCGGCCACTGTCCCGTACGCCAGTTGTCGAATGGCCGCAGTACACTTTTGTAACGTTGTAAACCCTTCATAATTTCAAGCATCAGGACGTTGCGTGAAAAACGGGTCTAGCCCCGCCAAATCATTGGCAATCCTTGTGAATAAGCGGCGACTCATTCGGAACCTGCGTCTAAAAATGTCGGCGTTGTAAAGTGGCTCATCCGAAAAATAATCGTTCACCAATTTGTCGTGCGCTCCTGTCGTATATAATATATAAGTACGAGTTAAAAAAAAATAAGGACAATGAAATTTTGTAATGAAAACCTTGGCGGTCTCTGTTAATGCGTATTCGTCTGGTAATAACATTTTCAGACGAGAATTCTTCCTCTTCCTCTTCCTCTTCCTCTTCGATTAAAATCTGTCCCGCCCGTAGTACAACGTTTGCGAAAAACATCTCCTCTTCGTCATCCGAAGACGAGGGCCACCAAGGATTAGAAGCCATTGTGGGTAAAAAGATATTTTTTTTTATAAAAGTAGGGAGAAATTGGTATAAAAGTGAGAGGGTTTTGGGTTGAAAGTGGGGAAATAATATTGAAAGTGGGTGAATTTATAGAAAAAAATGAATTTTTTTTTTTAATAAAAAGAGCCGTACAACGGCTATTTTTTTGAAAGGTGGAGCGGCACACCCGGCGGTGGGTGGCCGTTTGTGACGGAAGCCGGGCCAGGGGGGCGGTGTGGGGGTCCGGCGCCGGGCCAAGCCGGCCCCCATACCTTCCAGTCTTAATGACACTCGTTTAAAGTATTTGTTTACCTTATAATAATATTCACATCTCTCTCCCCTGGTGAACCCATGAATTTTTTTATAGAGGTGCAGAACATTTTTAAAAATTTTAGGCCCCTAGGTATATAAGTAAAAAAATTCGGTTCGTATAAGATCAGGTCGGGTCATGTAAAACAAACGAACATCAAACTAAATTTATATAATCATCAAAAACATGTCAAACCTTGTTACAAACATAATTAAAACGTCGACGCCCTACCGGTTTTCATTTTTTGAAATCTATCCAAAACATCATATAAAACTAATTTCTTAAGCAATTCATTCTCTATATAATATAAGTTCATCACTCCATAACATAATGTTTCAATTTTAATTTTAATTTTAATTTTCAACTATTCAAGCCCTAGAAATCATAACGTAAGTTGTAATCACCCTAAAAATATATAAACAACATAATCACCCTAAAAATATATAAACAAATAATCACCTTAAAAATCATCTAAACAACGTCAAAACACACAAAATTTCAAACCTATTTAACAACTTTATTACCCTTTTTTCTCCTATAATATCAACCAAAATCATCAAAATAACAAAGAAACTTACCCGTGCTCGGATTCCGGTTAGATTTGGTGTCAAACGACGGTGGTATGGTGACTGATTACGGTGGTCGCCGACTGCTGGACTGTTGTCGCTGGGTGATGTTGTTCGTTGGCAGTGCAGGGACGCAAGAGAGAGAGAGGTAAAGAATTTCTAAAGGTTTTGGGCTTTAATTATTTTATTGTAGTTTGAAATACTGTTGGGTTTGGTTAATGGGCTAAGACTTAGTGGGCTAGCTAGTTAGAAATTATAAGTGGGTAAATGTATGGGTATTTGGGTTTAGTTAGTTAGGTTTTTTTTTTGAAAGGTGTGAATTATTCGCGAATGTCGGGAGGTCTAGCATACGTTGTCTTAACCGGGTCCGCGCTAGAGAGCCCCCTCGCACAATAGATCCCCAATTTAAACCCCTCGATGAGAAACCCATATCACCAAGACTCGAACTTGAGAGCTTGAGGGGAAAACTCACCCGGGCCCACCATAAGTGGAACTTAAATACCCGTGGCCACCACTAGAGCACTAGTGATGGTTGGTTTAGTTAGTTAGGTATTAAAAGTTATATAATTTAGGTAGTATTTTTTAAAATAAGAGTTTACTAAAAAAATTTAAAATATAATTTGATAACACTTTTTACCTAAGGGGTGCGGACGAAAAATTTCAACTGTGCGGTCGAAAAATTCCAAGGGGTGCAGATGAAAAATTCCAAGGGGTGCGGACGGGATTTTTGACGGAACTTAGCACTAAATTTTTTTTCCCCGGGGGTGCGCTCGCCCACCTTGGGCTGGGCTTGGGTCCGCCCTTGCTCTCTATATATATCTATCTATACATAGAGGTAGAGGATCTTATACATTAATCTAGAAGTGTGAGAAGTGTACTATAACACTATATAACACCATATAAACACCGTATAACACGATGTAACACCATATAACACTATGTAACACTATATAACAAATATAACACTATATTTTGTCTGATAGCATATCTATGATAGATGTATAGTGTTATATATTGTTATATAGTGTTATATAGTGTTACATAGTATTATATGGTGTTGTATGGTGTTACATAGTGTTATACAGTGTTTATATGGTGTTATATGGTGTTATATAGTGTTATAATACATTTCTCACACTTCTGAATTGATGTCCACTATCCCTACCCTATATATAGATATATATAGAGAGAGAGAGAGAGAAAAAAATGAAAAAAATGTAAGAATAAGAATTTATGAATGTATAAACAGGCCTAAAAAATTGATGATTATAATTTATTACTATTTATGTCTAACTCTAATTAAATTTCAATATAAGTTTAATATAACGTACATATTTTAGTATTTTAAATGTAAAAGATAAGGTTAAACTTATATCGATTACAATTCTTTAAAAAATAATTCTTTTATGCACAAACAATCAAATTAAAAAATAAGGTTAAACTTATATGGATGACAATTCTTTAAAGAGTAATTCTTTTATACACAAACAATAAAAAGATACAATAGTCGTAGTCCAACCGCTAACAATAAATCCATTAGGTGAGGGACTAGCAAGTAGCAATCTCCTCCCCAAGATTTCTCCTTTTAACAATATCACATCACTTTAATATTGCTTAGTATGGTCCAAAATTAAATTCAGTTAATAATATTAAGATCATATTAGAGTAGGCGGGGCACGTTACGTTCATGGGAAGGGGCTTCCTAGTAGTGGTACCCGATTGGGTACACCGGCACCACCCTCACAGGTAACGAAATCGGTTAGGGAATCCCTTGACTAGTTATCGAAGAAAAGAGAGGAGAGATAGATAAAGACCTACAAAGGTGTGTGGAGAGGAGAGTGAGACCTGCAGAGGTGTGTGGATACACCGGCGTCACCTATTTCGGGTTGCAACGGGTTCAAAGGGGTGAGGTGATGTGTACATCAACGGTTGGTTGTTGGGAGCGTATCATAGGCAAGCACCCCTCCCACCCTTAGTTTTAATGTGCACGATCTGCCAGTTGATCTTCTTGGTCGGTTGTTTCGTAAAACAACTAATCTAAATGGATTTTGGAGGTTAAATTTGGCATCCGTTTGTTTTTAACTAGCTTATACATAACTTGATGTTCTAATGTTAAATAAGCTATATTTCCCTACATCTATTTGGCTTACCACTAGACTAACATTTAAATTTTAACACAAAAAAAGTAGTGCAAATTTTAATTATGTATGAAATAAGTCAGTTGCATACAAATCATTTTTTATTAAACTTTTATTTTGAATTTTTACTTTTTTAGATGAATGGAATCTAATTGCTTAGCAAAATATTTGCATGCATTACATTACATGTACATGTTTTTGTATGTTCTCTTTGTCAAAAGTTCCTTATCTTGTTTTTGTTATCATGAATGAGAATTGCAAGAAGGTATTTGTCCTCAAATTCCTTACATCCAAGCATCTTAAACAATGAAGCTATTCTTTTATCCACATCTAATGCACCAAAAACACATTAATACCATTTCTGGTAACACATTCGTTATAACCCAATGACTCTTACATGGACGGACAATGTAGGATCTGACTAAATTATAACAACTACAACGCGTAGAAACTAATCATTTTAAGTTAACTACTAAATAGAACATAAGTAGTTTGATGCCATTTGGAATATCCAACTATTCACACTAACCTTCTAATGTCTTTTGCTAGCTTCTTGCTAGTCGCCTTCTAATGAAAGTAGCCGTTCAAAAAAAAAAAAAAAAAAAAACTATTCACACTAACCAGTTGAATAAAAATAGAACCACCCCTTTTCTTCAATGTTTTTAAAACTCATTACCTCAATAAATATCTAGGCGTGTAGCATAGTTTGAATACAATTGGGCTTGTTACTATTTGTCTATTCATCTAACCCCGACCAGACAAGACTATGACCAATGTGAAATTGTGAAGCCCCTAATCAGAAACAAACACCCATTGCATTTTGTCTGCGCATGTATCCCCCTCCCCCTCCCCCCCCCCCCCCCCCCCCCCCCCCCCCCTTTATCAAAAGATTGCAAAGGATGTAGGTTGCACAAAACTGAACCAGTTGTGAAATTTTGGTTTGACGAGTTTTTATTAAAAAAAAAGCATTTCGGTAATGGATTAAACAATATGCCTTTTGGTCTTTACTATAATTGTATCATGCAAAACAATAATTGTGTTAGTTTGAAAAGATAAGTTTACGGTATTGCTTGTTGGGCCCAAAAATGAAAAAGAGAAACATAAAAAGAAAACTAAACCAGGAAAAAAAAAACTAAACTGAAAAAGGAAGAACAAAACCAAATTATAATCCCCAACTATTTTGTTTGGTTTCAATTTTAGGCAAGAACCAAACCAACGCGTATACGTTTCTACAAAGGTGTATCCTGCTCTCATTTCATACCATAGAAACATATGAACAAATTAAGTTTATGCATACACGGATACGTGATTGTATATTAATCATCCAAACACTTTTAGACCATTTGTTGTGGGCGTTAAAGAGTAGGGCGCCAAAACAAGGAGAAAGAGATGGGGCCATGTGCACCTCAACCAATCACAAATTTTCCTCTTTTATGTAATCATTAGTTAAGCCAAAACCGGATAGTTAAAAGGTGAGGTAATTAAAGCTCATTATCTACGTGACAATGACGTGTCAGGTGTTACCGTTACGCACATTTTAGTTAAACCACGACTCATCGTCTTATCACTTATGATTAAGATATGAAGACCAACAGGGTGGGGGTTGGGTTGGGTCCAATTGACAATGTCAATAGAGTTACGGTGTTACTCCCCTTAAGATGAAGGGTTCGAACCCTATCAAAGATGAATTTGGTGTAATTTAAACAGTAAAAAAAATACGAAGACAAACACATGGTAGTTTATTAAACACCCTCGTGTAGCAATAAGTGATTCTGTATATGAAGCAAGGGTGAAGGTAGGAACTAGGATGGCATGCTTGTACGTTGTAGGCTTGTAGCCACCACCTCCAACCCCCCCTACTACTTTAAAATAGCTTTCAATATTGACCCACCACCACGTTATGTGTTATCTATGGGCTTCACCTTTTGGCCAGCTTTTTCACCTTTACAATCATGCATCTTTAAGCCAGTTAATACGGTCTCAACGTCCCTTAAAAAATTGGGCACATTATCTGTTTAATGAAACTCATGGTGACACGTATCAAATACTTAAAAGACTTTCTTTTTTCTTTTTCTGTAGAAGAAGTTGATTGTATTCATGATTTTTGTACTCATAAGATTATAAAATGTTACGCCCTAACACGTTTTACCTTAAAAATGACGCAGCGGAAAAGAGCTTTAAAAATTTCCTTCCTTATTAACGACATTACTTTCGAGAAGGTTCCAAAAGCTAAAATGTTAAACGTTCTATAAAAGAATTCACAACATTCATACTAAAATTTACATTTCTAGACGTTATATATTTCAACTATATGGTCGATCTATCCGTGCAATCCTTGCTCTTGACTCGATTTACGTCCGCTTCACCTCCTAAGTAGCGGAAGAAGTCCGTGTATCACCTGTGGGCGTCACATACAACTTAGCCATTAGTCAACGAAATCATCATATAACATTAAAACTCATATAATTAAGGATTGAATAACGTTTGAAAATTTAACTTTAGTTCATCCAACTATCCTTACTCATCCTCTTATTCCGGGTTGGGCTTAAATTTCATAAGAATCCGATGTACTCATTCCTGCATTACATACCGACCTCAAACGCATAATTAGTAACGTTAAAAATTCGAACATATCAATTCATGCATTCATACGTACTTACATACATACACATCTACATACACACATGCCTTTCCTACAACTTTACTTACGTGCATACCCTCATATATGTCTTTACACATACATACATTCACAACTACATTCGTACATACCTTTCCTACATCTTTACATAATCCTACAATATTTACATGGGACTTAGACTTTGATTTATAGCCCATAAACATCTAAGGATCGATCAAATCATGTTTAGAAAACCCGCCGTAGTCCACGGGTAACAAACCGAAGCCTACGATACATTAATCAACTTAAATAACAAGATTTCAGCTTTTAAGACTTGGGGAGGCCGTCGGCGACGGCCCTAGAGGCGTCGGCGACGGGCCTTGCCTTTACCCGTAGCCAGAAACACCCGTAAACAGCTAAATAAGGCGTCTGGCAAAACTGATGTTGTTTTGTCGTTCGTACGCGCTAAAACGCGCATAACTTTTGAACTGTTTATCCGTTTAACCCCTCGTTTCTTCCCACATGCTTGTAAATTCACATTCTATCATATTAACTTAAAATCCTACCTCCGGATTAAGGAAATTCTTAACTTAGAATCCCACATTTAGGTATCATATTACTACATATTCTTTAGGATCCCACATTTAGGTACCATATTACTACATATTCTTTAGGATCCCACATTTAGGTATCATATTACTACATATTCTTTAGGATCCCACATTTAGGTACCATATTACTACATATTCTTTAGGATCCCACATTTAGGTACCATATTACTATGTATTCTTTAGAATCCCACATTTAGGTACCCTATTACTACATATTCTTTAGGATCCCACATTTAGGTACCATATTACTACGTATTCTTTATTCTTGGGGTGTTACACGTTATGGGTATTCGTGCATAAAAAGGTCTACGACATACAAAATCCTATACTCCTCACTTTCATACTTGACCAAAACATTACACCAATCGATTAGCTTGTTTCTAAACTACTTTTAAGATCGTTTGCCCAATATACCCATCAAGGGCGTTTTGGTCAACTTTATTCCCATCATTTACGACGGAGGACTTCATCACATATTTGATCTCAACATCATGTTTAATTAATTAAAACATTATATTACTTAAACAAACTAAGAAGTGATTACGGAAAATCACTTACCTTGTGCATCCGTGTTCATACCCGCTTGCTTGCCTCATCTTGACCCGTTAGCCTTCCATGCTTGGTCCATGCTAGTGTGGTTCCTATTCTTTCATGCCGTCATGCCATAATAATGTTAGTATTCATGCTCATTCATATTAACACACATTTTCCAACTCTTATCTACATTGACTTTCACTAACACGCATACGACATGATTGGTCAACCACATAGTTTCAATGTCCTTGAAATCTAAATTCGTTATCACAAATAACACATAATTGATCTAACACATATTCCATGATCTCTCGATTCTTATATTTGTGTCAAAATGCCTAACCATGCTATAGATTCTCTGTTGACTTTCAGAAAGTCAACCTTCTAGCATATAACTTCCAATTTCGAACACGCATTTATGTTGATATAATAGACCATATTAATGACATCATATTAATTTCATACATAATGTTGTATAACACATACAACTACATGATCACCTAGTCACATACACATTATACACATACTTATGTTTTCATAACTCTACATTCGACAACCGCATTGTTCAACATTCATTTAATCAAAATTATCATCTTACATACGTACACGACATAACTCCAACATTATCATTTATCAATAAACTATTCATTTCACATTCGTACACATTCACTCTTAATCACCATAAATCAAGCGCATCAATTACATGGCGAGCATCACACCATTGAAGCATAAGGTACAAGTTCTTAATGCATAATTTTACCAAACCATACATTCAAATCCGAATTCTCATATGGACTCCACCTTAAGCACACTTAACTTATTATTTTGCTAACGGCTACACCATAAGCACCTTCTATACATACTTACCCACAACTTTCATATAATTTCACAATTTTGCTCTCTTAGGCATTTCATCGAACACTTGGCGGGTGTACTACTAACAAAACATTATGTACAAGCATTCATTGCATATTCTTACTAGTTCATATCAACATCATCAAATTCCACTTGAATCATATAATTCTCATAATATACCCAAATTAACTAACAATTACTCATTACATACAATATCATACATAAACTTTACACAACAATTAAGCATACATGATTATCCATAACATCATCTTCACTACCACAAGTGGGTTTTCATCTCTAATCATATAATTAACCTAAACCACGTGTAATCTATGCTTTATATCATGATATTAATGCATTCTCATGCTCAATTTCATACAAATTCGCGGGTTGATCAAAACCCACTTCATATCAAAATCACCAAATCAAAAATTACAACTTACCAAGTGATCTTTAGGGCTAGATGACTAAGAATTCGGGTACATGCATTAGATTTGGGTTGAATTCCCCTTTCAATTTGAGCAAATAAGCTTGAGCTAGGGTTTGGCTCCTTTGGGAGCTTCTGATCGACGTAGAACACACACGAATGTGTGTTTGTGTGTGTTGATATTTTCTTATAATATCCCAACTTCCCTTTTACCCCACATTAGTCCCTTATGATTGTAAATTAAACATAGTTGGCCCCATTGTTTTTTCCACTCTCAATCTATAGCCAACACTATCAAACCAAGTTAGATAACTTGGTTGTTAGTGAAATAACCCACTTGAACAATAAATCCTACTTACTCATGCCAACCTAATAAAATGTCAAAATAAAATATTTAGACTCGAGTTTTGGGGCGTTACATAAACCCTGGGCTTATAGCTCAGTGGTTATGGAAATGAGGGAAAGACTCCTAGCCGAATGGTCTTGAGTTCGATTCCTGATCCACCCAGGTTTTACCAGCTCTGCATTGTCGTGTCCTCGGGGGGGTGTAGGGTCGGGTTTTCCCCGGAACTGGTGACATGGTGGGCTAGGGGCTCCGTGCGTGCAGGTTGGGCTGCCGCGGGCTACCTTTCGGCCAATAAGTGCCGCGTATGAAGTATCCGGCGATTCTTATGTTGGATGTTAAAAAAAAAATTATAAATCAAAGTCAAGCTCACAAATTTAACAAATCATGGTGTTCTCACAACTTTCATGATAAAAAGGTTTCAAGATTTGGATTCTACACGTACATATACATGCATTATGTAAAGTATGAATGTTTTGATATACATATACACATATATATATGTATGTATGTAATGGGTTAGTATTTAAAAACAAAAATAAAAAAATAACCGATAAGTTTATATGTTTGCCAGATACATTGTAACTATAATATATTACTATATGTATGTGTGTATACGGATGAATGGGTGTAACCGTGTAAACGGGGATGAGCATTTGTTACCGGGTACCGGTTTGGTATTCACTTTTTGGTTTTTTTTAGTATAGGTACTTCCGATTCGGCAGGGTATCAATATTTTACCGATTTTTACCTTCAAATACCGATACCACACTGAACATTTTTTATACTTAGTGCCCAATTTTGACAATTTTCAAGATCAATACTTTAATACCATTACTTTCAATAGTTAGGTATAATAAAAGGAATTAAAGTTGGCTATGCATCATTAGCCATACGACCATACGCAATCACTTCTTTACATGTACCTATTAAAATTTAGATTCATCATTTTTCTCCAATATACAAATTATTCGTGCAAATTAATCATCATTTCTTGGCAAATACATAATCAAAACGTAATATATTGGAACCAATTTAAAATATGTTTGTAATTGTAATATGCAGTGGCGGATCCAGGATTTTTTTCACCGGGTTCCTTTTGCTAGATTTTCACTAATTCTCACTATTTTTTTCTAAATCATATAAAATTTCCACTATTTTTTTTATTTTTTTCCAAACCGAGGAGGTTCCCGAGAACCCCCAAAACACCCCTGGATCCGCCACTGGTAATATGTAAGGGATATATCATGTAATAATAACCAAGTTTTGTTATTATTCAAATAAATCGTTCGTTCATTTTGTTTTAAATTAAAAAAAAAAAAAAACACTCAAGTTTCATTGTTGTGAAACGTTTCATAGTTGTTTTAGAGGTTTTTCTACACAATTTCGTTTTATTTCAGGTCATACTTGAAAAATAAAATTTCTCTACATAATAATCAAATTTTATATCTATTCCATTTTGTTCACTTAATCTAAAAAATATAACACATAAAATATTTCACAGCAATAAAATAATATTAAAGTTTGAGTAGTCGTTGTAATTAAAATAAAAATTTGGTAATATTTATTAGAATACCTAAGTGCAGAGCCGGCCCAATGGGCTATATAAACTAGGCAAAGGCCTAGGGCCTCCAAACTATAGGGCCTCCAATTTTGATAAGAAGTTGTTTGTATGTGTATTGGATTTGGGCTGAAACTGAACAAATAAGGCCCAAAAAAATGAGTTGCTAGGCGACAATATAGTAATTAAGGAGATTTGGCAGAAATTATAGGTGATGCTAGGAAGCGAGGGAATAGGAAAAATCAAATTTTGGGAACGCAATCGTTCGAAAAGTTCGATAGTTATCTTGGAAACTCATTCATCGTTATCGGTAATCACTCAATGGAATTTTTAGAAACTGATTCATCATTCTGATTTTGGCTTCTTGACTTCCTGATAAGTGATTCGTGAGTTGCAAGAGAAGACTGATTATGGCTTCCGATTTCTGCAACATTGCTAAACGGCTTGCCAGACTGATTCTAGCTTCTTGATGCTCTTGACTTCAATTATTTGCTGACCTTTTTATATTGATAAGTGGCTTGTGAGACTAACATTGGCAGCCAGGTATTAAACTTGTTTTTTTTTTTTTGTTATATTTCTTTTTACATTTGCCAATTGTTATATGAAATATTAATTATTTGTTATAACAACTTGGTGATTTATCATTACTGTAGAAATTGCTATTTCTTGTTAATATTTGAGAAAGTGTAATTGTGAAGACCAAAGAACATAAGTAGCATATGATATGTGTTGTTTTAGTTTGATAGCATCTTAAAGAACATAAATAAAGATTCATAAAGAATTACTATTTAAGCTTGGATGCGAAACAAAATGATGCCAATTCTTTCCATCATGTTGATTTCTACTTTTTATGCATATACCAGCTCGTTTATATGTCTTTTCTTTAGATAGATGCAAATTAGTTTAACCTGCTTTTCAGATATGAAGTGCATCCAAAGTAAAATGAGTTTTTTTTTTTTTTAAGAAAAGGGGCCTCATTTTTTGTATCAGCTTAGGGCCTCAAAAAACGTTGGAACGGCTCTGCCTAAGTGGTTCTATTAGGTGAAATATTCTCGAAATAAAATATTCTCTATTTCTATCAATGTTGGTCATTTGAGTAATTGCATTGAATTTGCATATTTTCCTTTAATATCATATAACTAAATTGCATAGATGCTTATCCAAAAATATCGAAGACTAGTGTGTCCACACGAATCGATAATCTAATCTAATCCTTCCTTAATTAGTCAACTAAATCATATGAACATATATTATTAGGCTATAGGATGCGGTTATGACCCACATGACCATTCACGTCAGTGTCATGTCACCCACCTCTAATCTACAATCCAAAACCACTACTCTTACGGTGTGGTCATGACACAAACCACTATCCCTTTATTTATTTTAATTTATATTTCTCTAAAGAAAGAGGAAATAATTACTTGAAAAATGGAAAGGAGGACCATGGTTGCCATGGTTTAATCCATGCAAACCATGATGGATTAGGGAAGGGGTGTTCCTACGTGCCGAATCATGTCCCAACCATGACCCTCACACCCTTTAGTCTTATATTTTTTGGCATCTTTGGGTGAGATAAGGCTTTGGTACAATAGATCCTGGGTTTGATTCCCACAAGGGTTTTTTTCCCCCATATTTATTGGGTTTCCTTCAGAATTGGTGTATAGGCATTATGCCTAGTGGAGATGGATATGATCGGGTGGTTCCGCTGGTGGCACGATGATACTCCAATGTAGGGCTGTCCAAACTGCTTGACGATCGCTCGAAAAATGCACTTTCGATTCCCGCTCAGTTTGTAAATGAGCCGCTCGGATCGGTTCGATTCAAATTCAATTCAAGCATGAGGAAAGGTCTGCTCGCTCGTCGATCGCTCGGTTTCGCTTGAATTATTTTTATTAATAATATATATATAATAATAGATTTTAAAGATTAAAAGCCCAAAATATATACTAGCCCAACTTAATAGTTAACATCAAAATCTAACCCTAAATCCTTAATTTCTAAAACAATCACATAGACTCATAAACTGATTGTTCGAAGATCTGCATATCGCCGCTGCCAGTTGCCACACTCCAAAATCTAACTCTAAATTCCTAATTCCTAAAACAATGTCATAATCTGATTGTTCGATCAAGCAGTAACTCGAAGAGCACAACATCTATTGTTAAGAACATTTTTAGAATCATGATTTTAGTTATGTATTGCTTTTGTTAGTAAGGTGTTGGACATGTTTTAATTAAGTTAGGATTTGTTTTTGTTGAACGCAGCCTTATAATTCAATCGAGCGAAACCGAGCGAAAACGATCCGCTCAATTTTAGTTAGGATTTGAGAAAAACCGAACGAAACCGATCCGCTCGATTCAAATTCAATCCGAGCATGAGCATCACTTTTGTGCTCGGTTTTGCAAATTCGATCCGATCGGATCGGATCGGTTGTAATTCAATCCGAGCACGAGCAGACCCTCGATCGGATCGGATCAGCTCATGAACGCCCCTACTCCAATGGTCCGTCAGTAATTCAAATTTGCCATTTAAAAAATATATTGTTATATGTTAATGTTAATATTAATTTTCTTCGTTTGTGACTATGTGAACCAATACCAGAAAGTTATGGAGAGAGGATCACATGCAAATTGGCTTATGCAATCATTAGAACCGATAAATGTGTTATGCTACCTACCGTTTGCTCCACCAACCATTAATAAACAATGCTAACTTCACATCCAAAGTTGTTAGTCGGACATTTAAGTTATTTCTTTTTTAACGGGAAATTTCCTTACTCTTATCGTCTGTGTGATTTTTTGAACGGCAAGACCTCACTCTCTCAAAGTATTTAAAGGTAATGTCTTTGCCAATGAACTACTACCCCATTGATGCCTTAGGCCACCCGGGGTGGCATGCATTTTGTCCGTGATAAACATATATCACGCGTTATCCAAATTAAAACACCACCGCCACCATAATTAATCACTCGTTGAAGTTTTATCGCGTTAATTTTTTGACGCGTTATAGGAGGTGCATGATAAGCTTTTGGGTCTTGTTTCATGTTTTTATTTAATTGCTTTGTTGGGTTTTGAGGGTTGTTGTGAGTGATGGGCATTTCCACTAAAAAAGTTGTGAGTGGTGCAATAAAGCTCGATGACGTGACGGAACTTGATTAAAATTAATAAACAATACTAACTTCACATCCAAAGTTGTTAATTGGACATTTAAGTTATTTCTTTTTTAACGGCAAATTTCCTTACTCTTATCGTCTGTGTGATTTTTTGAACGGCAAGACCTCACCCTCCCAAAGTATTTAAAGGTAATGCCTTTGCCAATGAACTACCACCCCATTGATGCCTTAGCCCACCCGGGGTGGCATGCATTTTGTCCGTGATAAACATATATCACGCGTTATCCAAATTAAAACACCACCGCCACCATAATTTATCACTCGTTGAAGTTTTATCGCGTTAATTTTTTGACGCGTTATAGGAGGTGCATGATAAGCTTTTGGGTCTTGTTTCATGTTTTTATTTAATTGCTTTGTTGGGTTTTGAGGGTTGTTGTGAGTGATGGGCATTTCCACTAAAAAAGTTGTGAGTGGTGCAATACAGCTCGATGACGTGACGGAACTTGATTAAAATTAATAAACAATACTAACTTCACATCCAAAGTTGTTAATTGGACATTTAAGTTATTTCTTTTTTAACGGCAAATTTCCTTACTTTTATCGTCTGTGTGATTTTTTGAACGGCAAGACCTCACCTTCCCAAAGTATTTAAAGGTAATGCCTTTGCCAATGAACTACCACCCCATTGATGCCTTAGGCCACCCGGGGTGGCATGCATTTTGTCCGTGATAAACATATATCACGCGTTATCCAAATTAAAACACCACCACCACCATAATTTATCACTCGTTGAAGTTTTATCGCGTTAATTTTTTGGCGCGTTATCGGAGGTGCATGATAAGCTTTTGGGTCTTGTTTCATGTTTTTATTTAATTGCTTTGTTGGGTTTTGAGGGTTGTTGTGAGTGATAGGCATTTCCACTAAAAAGGTTGTGAGTGATGCAATAAAGCTCGATAACGTGACGGAACTTGATTAAAAGTTGTGAGTGATAAATTGATGGCGAGTGATTAACACCCCTACCCCCTTTAGGTTATTAACCCCACCATTTAAGCTTTACTCAAAAGGAGGATTTTATTGGTAATTAATTATAAAGAAGGGTCATTTCTGTAACTACAATAAACTTGAAGAGCCTTTGAGAATATAAACCCTTAACGGGTAGATGAAAGCCCTCTTAACACTAAAACATATTAGAGGTTTTAGGTAGTGTAATAAAAAAGTGGTTAACACTAAAGCATATTAACGGCATGGCCGAAATTACATTCGGAACACAACCCGTTAACATTGATTTGCACAGTCGACAGTTTTGGGGTCGTCCCATTCAAGTTTTTCAGCTCATGGTTACACGAAGAAGGTCTATCAGAAGCAGTCACGAAAGGTATTGAAGCAAAAATTAGAACTAGCGACCCGGACGTGAATCTAATGCAAAGGCTAAAAAATATTAAAGAGGAGATAAAGGAGTGGAAAAGGCTCATAAAGAAAAGGTTGGTAAAGAACTATCTGAAGCATTAACTTACTTAAATCAATTAGAAGAAATAGCTTGTAGTAGATTATTAACTGAAGAGGAGAAATGTTGATCAGTTCTGTTTAAACATAATGGAAAACATGAAAACATACCTTTGATTGCATCAACACAAGCCAGCAGAGAATCCAGATGTAGATGTAGCAATAAGGTTTGACATGATTGTCAGCTTGGTCTGGTTCCTCCTTAGGGTGAAATCTAATGATGGTGATGAAGAAAACCGATAAAGGGTAATCGGTTGAGGAGAGGAGGTCGGTTGATGTTATGAGAGTAATTAGGTTATGTGTTTAACCTTAGAAACTCTACATAAGTCTCCTTATATATGCACCCAAGAGGAAACCCTAATTAGTTAATAAGGGTAATTAGGCCCATCAACAATTACCAACTAATTATTTAATAGGATTGTTATATATTTTGATCCATATAATGTAAATGATTATAATGGCTACTAGATTAAATATGACATAAAATATATTTAATCTTACATTCTCTCACTTAGCCGAGTAATCATATACTATGAGTATTAGATAAGCCTGATCAGGAGTTAACACTCATTTTAGCCTTAAACAAGTACTATAGCAGAGAAATACAGCCGTTGAATCATTATGCGACTCAGGACCCCCATTACTCATACTATAGCCTTAATTTAAAACCTAATCGTTATGATCAAAATATGCATAAGCCCTTTGTTTGATTTGTAACTTTATTTGTCTATATGCCATTATGTCGACTTGACATATTCTTAGATACATACAAAATCAATCTGATGAGGAAAATTAACTAATACTTAGTCATTCATAGTACGATATGCAATTGCGCACGACCATTTATTAATACCCGTCTATGAGCTCTCTTAATAAGACTTATGGGTAATAGCCCTTCAGTTATAGGATCCTTAAGCATATCATGAATGTATTCGATACAAAACTTAGTTTCCTCAATTCGTTCATAAACTAATAATTAATTGTGTATCGAAACTTAATGCAGCACCTCTCGAACTGTTACTGTTCAAGGAGTCATGGTAGCTGACTTTATCACACTAAGTCTGTCACACCCCCAAAATCCACCTGCGGAGTATCACCGC
Source organism: Helianthus annuus (assembly GCF_002127325.2). Taxonomy (NCBI): domain Eukaryota; kingdom Viridiplantae; phylum Streptophyta; class Magnoliopsida; order Asterales; family Asteraceae; genus Helianthus; species Helianthus annuus. The sequence continues at coordinate 50,275,486 of NC_035433.2, read as the reverse complement.
TTGGGAGCGTGACTGACCAGGATCAAGCCACCAATCATATTGAACATGCATATAGTATTAAGTAAGATAAAAGAAAACCATCCGTTCAATACAAAAGGTGTTCAAAACATGTTATTGTTTTAAAGTGTAGCGGAAGCATAGTAATAATCCAACAATAGTAAATAGTTCAAATGTTATAATAGTTCAGCATAGAAACCACGAATCCTTGTCCACAACGACCCGCTTCTCCAGTGCAAGCTCCGAGTACCTAACGATCTGCAAGGCATGTAACAGAATGGTCAACAAACTAGTTGAGCGAGTTCACAGTAAGTAAATGTGTAACAGTAAGTAACAGGTGGCTCTACAGGGCCGATAGTAAGTTATGCTGGTGGGGGCTTCCCATGTTAAGTTACCACTAGACTATTCGTATTATTATCCCTGTTCTTCGTCCGAGAACAGAAGTGTGTATAAAGTGTGCGTAGGTTTTACGCACGTATCCTTCGTAACCTGAGGATAGGAGTAAGTAATGCGTACACGTAGGTTTTACGTGCGTATCCTTCGTAACCGAGGATAGAATGGCATGTGAACCCGTAGGTGTTATCCCAACCTACGTAACCGTCCTGACATCCGAGGACATGATAGGTGATAGTCTAGTAAAGCATTAGTACGTTCCTTTCAATAATAACCTTTAACCCATTCCCACGACCCGGGAATCCCATGCCTTAGTAGGAGTGTGAACTCACCTCGGTTTGCTCGGTATGCTAAGTTATGCACTCACAAGTAATTAATCACGTCCTAGTGTATGCACGTATAACAAATCAGTTCATGTTCACAATTGTACGCATGCAGTTAATGTTCACATAACAGTCAGTTGCATAACAACACACACGTATTATTTCACCTTGCACGAATACAGATGCTAACATTCATCTCTAGCATGGCATGTCAAATAATCCAGCATATAATCAATCAGTCAAAGTATGTTCATAATCCCTAACATCCTTCGAATCCAGTCACTATCTTTCGACAACAGTAATCACAATTATCCTTCGGACCAATGTTATGTTCCGAATCCTATGTCATCTTTCGGCCAACCTATCTTTCGGTCCAACTATCTTTCGGTCCAATAATGGTTCGGTCAAACTAGTATCTTTCGGTCAAATTTATGGTTCGACTAACAAGCATCCTTCGACAACAATTATGTTTCGGGTAGCAACATCTTTCGACAATTAACAGTTACGTTTGATCACCATCAGTTACGGATATCGTGCAGCCAAATACAGAAACAGAAACCCTAATCATCTACAGCCGTCATCATCATAACAATCATCATCTATCATGCATGTCCAAACAAATCACAACAAGTACCAATTCTTAACAGTACATCTACATAACGAGTATCATACAAGCACGATTTCCTCACTACAATCGATCTGTAATATTGATTAATAATCCGAACAGAATACCAAAGATCCTAATTGATAGCAGGTTTAGATCTTTGCGTTTAAACTAACCAAACCGTGTTCACTTGTTTCGTTTTCGTTTACCATAATCAACATCATCACAATATATCCGATTAGCATCTATATCCGATTAACATTCATATTCGATTAACATACGTGTCTGTTTAACATACAAACATATTGCAAGACAACTGGAAAAATCACGAGATCATATACACATAAAGCATCACATACTAACCGGAAATCTGGATTACGTAATGAAATCCTTTGAACAGAGTGTAGGTCTGCTATATGCCGTCACACACACAAGGGAACCGAAAGCTCTAGGGTTTTGCCGATCAAAAATGTTATTACGTAAAGTTTCTAATCCAACTTATATTAAATCGGCAGTGGGCCAAGGCCCAAATTGAAAGACTGGGCCGAAACATATCGAAGGATATGTTTCGAGTGCGAAGGATATGTTTCGAGCGCGAAGGATATGTTTCGAGTCCTTCATATGTTTCGACATCCTTCGATTCATGCATCATGTTTCGTGGAACATCCTTCGTAGGTTGGGCCATGATTCACACTAACTAGCTAACATACAGTACAAGTTTCACAATATGGAACCCATTATACACGATCAAACAATTATGCACAATCAAGCAATCAACATATATATATACTTTCATATCAATCCAATGTGCAATTAAGTAATTAGTCAAACACATGCTCGTGTAATACGTATGAAATCAATCTTAGAAATTCGAGTTGTCACATTATCCCCAACTTGAAAGAAATTTCGTCCCGAAATTTGGTACGCACTTACTGAGGTAGCTAGGCAAGTTACATAGTTCACCGGTTTTCCTGGGGTGTCACATCATCCCCCCGTTGATTTGGAATTTCGTCCCGAAATTCAGTAGTAGTAGCTTCAGCCTCAGAAGTGGATGCATTGGGTTCGAATAGCTGGGGGTACTTTTCTTTCATCTGGTCTTCGCGTTCCCATGTATACTCCGGGCCACGCTGGGAGTTCCAACGAACTCGAACAAGAGGGATTCTCTTGTGTTTGAGGACCTTAACATCCCGGTCCGTGATTTCAACTGGTTCCTCGACGAACTGCAACCGCTCGTCGATAGTGAGTTCCTTAAAAGGAACTATAAGGGTCTCATCTGATAGGCATTTCTTCAGATTCGACACGTGAAATACATTGTGAACTGCACCGAGTTCAAGAGGTAGGTTTAATCTGTAGGCTACTTTGCCAATCTTTTCTAAGATTTCGAATGGTCCGACGTACCGCGGATTCAATTTGCCTCTTTTACCAAAACGAACCACACCCTTCCAGGGTGAAACTTTCAATAAAACCCGGTCCCCGACCTCAAATTCCAATGGCTTTCTACGCTTGTCCGCGTAGGCTTTCTGACGGTCGCGTGCTGCCGCCATGCGTTGTCGTATCTGTGCTATCTTTTCTGTGGCGTCCACAACAATATCTGGACCCGTAATTTGACTATCCCCCACCTCTGCCCAACAGAGAGGTGACCGGCATTTACGTCCGTACAATGCCTCAAATGGAGCGGCTTGAATGCTGGTATGGTAACTGTTATTGTACGAGAACTCCACCAAAGGGAGGTGCTTTTCCCAGCCGTTGCCGAAATCGATAACACACGCTCGAAGCATGTCTTCTAGAGTTTGAATAGTTCGCTCAGACTGTCCATCCGTCTGAGGATGATATGCTGTGCTCATGTCTAATCGTGAGCCGAAGGATTTGTGCATTGCTTGCCAAAGCTCTGACGTGAATCGTGCATCGCGATCCGAAATAATAGAGGTGGGCACTCCGTGCCTCGAAACAACTTCCTTCAAGTAAATGTCTGCTAAAGTAGAAAACTTATCCGTTTCTTTGATAGCCAAAAAGTGAGCAGACTTTGTGAGTCGATCAACGATTACCCAAATAGTGTCATTCCCACGCTGGGATCTAGGTAAGCCCGTAACGAAATCCATGGAAATTTCTTCCCATTTCCACTGCGGTATCTTGGGCTGCTGAAGTAGACCGGCTGGTTTCTGGTATTCAACCTTGACTCTCGCACAGGTTAAGCATTTTCCAACGTACGTAGCGATGTGAGCCTTCATACTAGGCCACCAATAAGTAGTGCTGATGTCGTGGTACATTTTATCCGACCCTGGATGTACCGAATAGCGAGACTTGTGAGCTTCATCCATTACCAGTTGACGTAATCCGCCATAGAGTGGGACCCAAATACGCCCCGTTACATAGTAAGCACCGTCTTCCTTTTGTTCCATGCGTTGCCTTGAACCGCGTAAGGCTTCAGCTTTGACGTTTTCGGGTTTCAGTGCTTCTAACTGAGCAGCTCGTATCTGTGCAGGAAGACTGGACTGAATGGTAAGCTGTAGCGCTCGCACGCGCTTAGGTAGAGAGTCTTTCCGACTGAGGGCATCAGCCACAACATTGGCCTTGCCTGGATGATACTTGATGGCGCATTCGTAGTCGTTCAGTAGTTCAACCCATCTTCGTTGACGCATATTCAAATCCTTTTGCTTAAGGATATGCTCGAGACTCCTGTGATCGGTGTAAATCGTGCACCTGGTACCGTACAGGTAGTGTCGCCATATCTTAAGCGCGAAAACAACAGCTCCCAGCTCTAAATCGTGCGTCGTATAATTCCGTTCATGAACCTTGAGTTGCCGAGAGGCGTATGCGATAACTTTATCCCGTTGCATCAATACACAACCAAGCCCTTGTATTGATGCGTCACAATAAACCACGAAGTCATCCGTGCCCTCGGGCAGTGAGAGAATAGGCGCGCTGCAAAGCCTATCCTTTAAGTACTGGAAAGCGGTCTCCTGTGTATTACCCCATCTGTAAACGACACCTTTCTGTGTAAGCATAGTGAGTGGTTGCGCGATCTTGGAGAAGTCTTTAATAAATCGCCTGTAGTAACCTGCCAAACCCAAGAATTGGCGTATTTCTGTCGGTGTACGTGGTGCTGGCCAGTTTCTGATCGAATCAACCTTGGATGGATCGACATGAATCCCATCCTTGTTTACCACATGGCCTAAGAAGTGGACTTCACGAAGCCAGAAGTCGCATTTTGAAAACTTTGCGTACAGTTGCTCTTTTCGAAGAAGTTCCAAGATAATACGTAGATGCTGCTCATGCTCCTCCTGACTCTTGGAGTAAATCAAAATGTCGTCGATGAAAACGATGACGAACTTGTCGAGATACGGTTTGCACACCCTGTTCATGAGATCCATGAAGACTGCAGGTGCGTTTGTAAGCCCGAATGGCATGACCAGAAACTCGTAGTGACCATAACGAGTTCTGAAAGCAGTTTTGGAGACGTCCTCATCCCGGACTCTCAGCTGATGATACCCTGACCTCAAATCGATCTTGGAATAGTAACACGACCCTTGCAACTGGTCGAATAAGTCATCTATGCGTGGAAGAGGATAACGGTTCTTCACCGTCACCTTGTTGAGTTCACGGTAGTCGATACACATCCTGAACGTACCGTCTTTCTTCTTCACAAATAACACTGGAGCTCCCCAAGGCGAAGAGCTTGGACGAATAAAGCCCTTTTCCAAGAGCTCTTGCAGCTGTTTCGACAGTTCTTCCAGTTCGGTTGGAGCTAAACGATATGGTGCGCGGGCTATTGGTGCTGCTCCAGGTGCCAATTCGATCTGAAACTCGACTTGGCGATGAGGCGGTAAGCCTGGTAAACCTTCAGGAAACACCTGAGGGAAGTCACGTACAACTGGGATATCCTCCAGCTTCTTTTCCTTTGCTGATGCATCAGTAACGAGAGCCAGAATGGCAGTATGCCCCTTTCGTAAACATTTCTGCGCCTTCAAGTAAGAGATGATGCCAACCACAGCACCACTTTTGTCACCTTGTACTTCGAGAGGTTCTTGACTGGAGCGAGGAATACGAATAACTTTTTCCTTGCATAAGATCTCTGCGTGATGTTGAGATAACCAATCCATGCCGATGACGACGTCGAAGCTACCCAAGACTATGGGTATAAGATCTATCGTGAAAGTCTGACCCGCCAGAACAATGCTACAACCCTTGACTACATGAGCGGCTTCTACACTTTTGCCATTTGCTAGTTCTACGACGTGTTTAGTGTCTAGGGGTGTTGGTGTACGTTTTAATAAGTTACTCATTTTCATGGACATATAACTTGTATCAGCACCTGAATCAAATAAGACAGTAACGTAAATATCGTCGAGAAGGAACTTACCCATAACTACGTTAGGATCATTCACTGCATCTCCTCGACCCAACACAAAAGCACGACCTCGAGCTTCATTGCCGTTGTTGTTGTTACCATTACCCTGATTGTTGTTATTCCCGTTGCCCTGGTTGTTGTTGTTACGGTTCTGGTTCAACTGTGGGCAATCGCGTTTGAAGTGACCTTCAGCCCCACACTTATAACACCCCCTGTTGCCCTGTTGCTGATTCTGCTGATTCTGTGGAGCTGGTTGCTGAGACTGCTGATTCTGATTTGCAGGGCGAGCGCTTCTACAATCTTTGGCCTCGTGACCCATCTTTAAACACCTTTGACAACGGCCCTTATTGCACTGGCCGCTGTGATGCCTGTTGCAGTTGTTACACTTTGGAAGGTTTCCTCGATACCCTCCCTGTCTGTGGCTGCTCGATGAGTGCTGACTGGGACTTTGGTAACTATCCGTCTTTCGCTGCTGAGACTGTGATTGTACCGATGCTGATCCCTTGCTAGAATCCCCCTCCCATTTTCTCTTACTTTCGCTGGGAGTAGCAAGTGTAGTAGTAGCAGTAGCGGTAGCGGTAGCACTGATACGCTTTGGCAGTTTGCCCTGGTCTACTGCCTGATCTGTGATGCGATGAGCGAGACGCTGGATTTCCTGGATGTTGTTGAGGTTAGCCGACGTTACGTGGCTCTGAATCTCTGACGCGAGCCCCTTGAGATACAACTCAATTCGCTTGTATGGAGGATCTACCATAGTTGGGCACAGCACAGCCAACTCATTCGATCTCTTGGTGTAAGCTTCAATTTCCGAACCAACCATTTTCAAGTTATACAACTCGTCCTCCAACTTGTGAATGTCTTCTCTAGTGCAGTATTCCCTCTTGATCAGTTCTTTGAATTCATTCCAGGGTGTGGCGTTAGCAGCTGCCAACCCTAAGATCTGCACTTGTGCGTTCCACCAAGTGAGCGCAATCCCTTCAAGTGTGCCAGTGGCGAACTTCACCCTGCGAGCCTCAGGGCATTCACACATTTCGAAAACCGACTCGAGTTTTTCAAACCAGTGGAGGAGTCCGACTGCCCCCTCCGTGCCACTGAACGAGCTAGGACGACAGTCCATGAAAGTCTTGAAGGTACACGCAGGTTGTTGCTGAGCGGGTTGACCTATTGTGTACGAATAGGACAAGGTTAAATACGAGAATTATTGTAGGATCTAAAGATCCTTGTATGAATCTATACCGCAGGATATACTACCTGCTTGGGCGGCTGCAACTGCCGCAGCAACAAGAGCCTCTAGCTGGGCTTGAGTCATGGTAATTCGTGCGGCCATTGATCTTCACATCAAAGGCAACATAAGTGAGAAAGGTTCGCGAATAGTGCGATGACAGAAGAGTGTGTAAGCACATAAGTATTCTCATGCAATGACAAGTTGTGAGCAAGTAATGTAAGCATACTATGAGCAAAGTTCTATGCAAATTCTAGCATGTAGGCAATAAACATAAACCTTATTACCTAGGAAGTTGAGTCTTGCACGTGGAGCGAAGCGTCGTTGTGGATCGTTGAGAGCACTGTTCGGGTTATAGTCTGGTTTTAATAAAAACGTTTTCCCATATTAAAACCAAGTTCTCTATAACCAATGGCTCTGATACCAATCTGTCACACCCCCAAAATCCACCTGCGGAGTATCACCGCTTGGGAGCGTGACTGACCAGGATCAAGCCACCAATCATATTGAACATGCATATAGTATTAAGTAAGATAAAAGAAAACCATCCGTTCAATACAAAAGGTGTTCAAAACATGTTATTGTTTTAAAGTGTAGCGGAAGCATAGTAATAATCCAACAATAGTAAATAGTTCAAATGTTATAATAGTTCAGCATAGAAACCACGAATCCTTGTCCACAACGACCCGCTTCTCCAGTGCAAGCTCCGAGTACCTAACGATCTGCAAGGCATGTAACAGAATGGTCAACAAACTAGTTGAGCGAGTTCACAGTAAGTAAATGTGTAACAGTAAGTAACAGGTGGCTCTACAGGGCCGATAGTAAGTTATGCTGGTGGGGGCTTCCCATGTTAAGTTACCACTAGACTATTCGTATTATTATCCCTGTTCTTCGTCCGAGAACAGAAGTGTGTATAAAGTGTGCGTAGGTTTTACGCACGTATCCTTCGTAACCTGAGGATAGGAGTAAGTAATGCGTACACGTAGGTTTTACGTGCGTATCCTTCGTAACCGAGGATAGAATGGCATGTGAACCCGTAGGTGTTATCCCAACCTACGTAACCGTCCTGACATCCGAGGACATGATAGGTGATAGTCTAGTAAAGCATTAGTACGTTCCTTTCAATAATAACCTTTAACCCATTCCCACGACCCGGGAATCCCATGCCTTAGTAGGAGTGTGAACTCACCTCGGTTTGCTCGGTATGCTAAGTTATGCACTCACAAGTAATTAATCACGTCCTAGTGTATGCACGTATAACAAATCAGTTCATGTTCACAATTGTACGCATGCAGTTAATGTTCACATAACAGTCAGTTGCATAACAACACACACGTATTATTTCACCTTGCACGAATACAGATGCTAACATTCATCTCTAGCATGGCATGTCAAATAATCCAGCATATAATCAATCAGTCAAAGTATGTTCATAATCCCTAACATCCTTCGAATCCAGTCACTATCTTTCGACAACAGTAATCACAATTATCCTTCGGACCAATGTTATGTTCCGAATCCTATGTCATCTTTCGGCCAACCTATCTTTCGGTCCAACTATCTTTCGGTCCAATAATGGTTCGGTCAAACTAGTATCTTTCGGTCAAATTTATGGTTCGACTAACAAGCATCCTTCGACAACAATTATGTTTCGGGTAGCAACATCTTTCGACAATTAACAGTTACGTTTGATCACCATCAGTTACGGATATCGTGCAGCCAAATACAGAAACAGAAACCCTAATCATCTACAGCCGTCATCATCATAACAATCATCATCTATCATGCATGTCCAAACAAATCACAACAAGTACCAATTCTTAACAGTACATCTACATAAATAATCAACATCATCACAATATATCCGATTAGCATCTATATCCGATTAACATTCATATTCGATTAACATACGTGTCTGTTTAACATACAAACATATTGCAAGACAACTGGAAAAATCACGAGATCATATACACATAAAGCATCACATACTAACCGGAAATCTGGATTACGTAATGAAATCCTTTGAACAGAGTGTAGGTCTGCTATATGCCGTCACACACACAAGGGAACCGAAAGCTCTAGGGTTTTGCCGATCAAAAATGTTATTACGTAAAGTTTCTAATCCAACTTATATTAAATCGGCAGTGGGCCAAGGCCCAAATTGAAAGACTGGGCCGAAACATATCGAAGGATATGTTTCGAGTGCGAAGGATATGTTTCGAGCGCGAAGGATATGTTTCGAGTCCTTCATATGTTTCGACATCCTTCGATTCATGCATCATGTTTCGTGGAACATCCTTCGTAGGTTGGGCCATGATTCACACTAACTAGCTAACATACAGTACAAGTTTCACAATATGGAACCCATTATACACGATCAAACAATTATGCACAATCAAGCAATCAACATATATATATACTTTCATATCAATCCAATGTGCAATTAAGTAATTAGTCAAACACATGCTCGTGTAATACGTATGAAATCAATCTTAGAAATTCGAGTTGTCACATTATCCCCAACTTGAAAGAAATTTCGTCCCGAAATTTGGTACGCACTTACTGAGGTAGCTAGGCAAGTTACATAGTTCACCGGTTTTCCTGGGGTGTCACAAAGTCTTCAAAACATTAATTATATGGAGTTAATAAACTTATGAGTCCACTGATAAATTTCCAACAACATTTAGTGACTATATTATGTCGTTATAACTTAGCTTGTCAATATCAGTGCATTATGACTCCTCCATGAGATAGGTTTTGTCTGCTGACATAAAGATATACCCGAAATTACATTTTTGTCATCTTTGAATATCACAAAGTTAAAGTAATCAACCGGTTTTTAGTTCTCACTTATCCTTCAAATTTTAGCCTCTCGGTTCTTTAAAGATATTGTAATACTCCATTAGATGCTTCACACTAATCTAGACATATCTAGTGTGTTGCATTGTGAGTAATATCTAAACGAGTATAGACTTGAATTTACATAAGGCTTCTAATTAATGAAGCGTAAATAAATAATCTCATTTACCATGTTATCCTCTGAAGGAGAGCAATATTGTTTGTTACATATGTAAGGACCCATTTAATGTTAAACTTATGGAACGAAACTAATATCCCATTGGGTCTATCTCGGTATGTTATGATATCAATCACGTAAGAGATATCTCTGAGATCTATTATATCAAAGTTTGTGTTAACAATGCTTTGACTTATGTAACATATACTTGTCAAAAGAATATCATCTATATAGACAAGTTTATCTTAGTTGCTCCCACTCATTTTGAGGTAGGTACATTAATCCACTTGGTTGTTGATGAAAATAATTACGTTAAGATTTCATCATATTATGATGTTTGCATTAACCCGTACATGGATTTTATTGGCTTACAAATAAAGTGTTCTTTAACCTTCAGTTTGGAACTTTCGGGTTGTTTTATGAATATGTAAATATGTCAGCCACTTGTTAAGGAAAATTGTTTTAATGTTCATCTAATGTAGCTTTAAACTATTATAAGCTACTAGAACAGTGATGATCCTCAAAGAAATCTTTGATATTTATCTCTTCCTAAGTATAACCTCTGACAATCAATCATGCTTTTGAGTGTCTTAACGCTTATATTAGGATTTGGTTTTGTTATGAACACTCTTAGGTAATTCAATCAAATCCCAAACGTTATACGAACACATAAAATCAGTTTTACTAGAAAACTGTTTTATTCCATTTAAAAGATTAATTGACACAATAGCTTAATTTGAAGAGATAGGATCACTAAACATTTTCAAAATCCATTTCAACTTCAGTTAGGGAGGTTATGTAATCATCAAAGTTAGTAGGCTTTTAAACCTAGATGACCTCCTGAGTTGATTATTGGGTTTCAAAAGTTTCAGTTTTATGGATTAGCTCTTGGTTAGGTTGCTATCATTTTCAGGATTCTAAGTGTATAAGAGTTGGTGCAGTATGGTGTACAAGAGGTGTAATCGGAGTTAAATTTAGAGTGAAATTTAATGACACTCTTCCCCCCGCCTCTTGTATTCCTTGAAAATCATGCTAAGGACTTTGACTGCTCCCACTGACCTTAGAAATCTTTGGGAACTCAGCATGCTTAGGGTCAATATTTAACGACCAGCAAATTCTAATAGAGAAACAAGTTAATGACGTTAGTCGTTATGATTTCTCTTGTTGAGGATTATGTTAGTTTAGGTAAGATATCTAAGTGTGCCCACAATTAAGCAACAATGAAACTTTTGTAAGAGTAGCATTAGATTTTAAGGAGACAAGTTATGATAGAACAGTGTCAAGATGGAGCAGTGTCTTGTATAAGAGGTGTAAATTTAGGTAATGTAAAATTTTCACTCCCCCACCTCTTGCAACTATTGTAAGTTATTATTAAGACACTTAATGCTCCCACTGATCTTTAATATCTCTAGAATGCTACAAGAGAAGTTTCAATGAGCTACGTGACGTGGGAACCTATCACATATACGTTAGACTTTATTTGATTTCTTTAATGTCCAGATATCATAAGAAACTTTAGGGACATTTTTAATAGAAATCTTATTAAGTATATATATGAATAGATTTCTTCTAAGACCGTGTACCATATGCGACAAAATTTAGATACAAGTTGATAGTCTATTAAATGATAAATGAATTATGTCTGAATATTCCATTTGGAATAAGTTCCACGAATGTCAATGAATGACTTATAATGGACCCATACTTATTCCTTAAGCCAAGTAACATTTAGGGCTGTAACGTCATGATTTAAAATCACTTAGAATGAGATTAAATGAAAAAATCATCCTCATTAACCATGTCATGATTTCTCATGAATTTTGGTTATAATGGATGAAATTTATAAGTCTCATTTTCCTTTTGTCAAATTCTCATTTACATGATGACAAAAGTTGTGAAAAATGTAAGATATCATCTAGTTTTATCTTAGTAATGTTTCAATCCAGATATTTAGAACAAATAAGATGAGAGTTTAAGATAAGTGTGACTTTATGTTGACTATGCAAACCTCACAACCTTCATGACATATCCTAAGTAATGATACTGTATTCTGATTAATCTTCATAACATGTAAGGTATCGAAAAGCTTTGTTAAAGACTGCTTATTATGGTTCTTATAGCCTTAACAATTAGTTTTGTCACTAACTCTCATGTTAGTTATTTGTCGAGTTCTGGTAAGGAAACGTATGGAACTAGAGTCAACTAATCATGTGTTAATTGGAATATTAAAATTACCAGACTTAAATATCATCAGTAAGTGACTATCTAATTAATTTATCCAACTGTTCTTTAGAATAATGGATAGTCTCGTTGCTTATGTCTAGTCTAATGGCATAATTATGTAGTGAGATTTTCCCTTGAAGAACCTTAGAGGTGGAATTAGCACTTGTAATTTGTCTATGGACCTTAGATCAATCCTCTTTTAAAGTTTAAGTGGTTGTAAGGTGAGTAACAACTTATTTTCCAGCTTCAAGCATTTATTTCTTTGTACATATGTTGCTTATCAACACACTCATTATACTTTGGTACTTTTGAGTGTTATAGTTGATTTATAATGCATCAAATTGTACAAGTGAAAATCTTACTATGTAATGTACTGGAAAAATGTACTTATTTACATGTGTAAGCCCTTAACTTTATGGGTCATGGTATTGTACATTATTATGTATTCACATATACCACTTAGCTTTATAGTTTAGAATTTTAAATGAAGGCATGCATCTTAGGAGCTCTTGTGATTATTCCACAATAATAGATTAGTCTTAGGAAAGACTTAATCTGGAATAACTTTGGTGACAACAATTATGTTAGAGAGTTCTTGATTATCATAAGAGACATCATGTTTGATTTGTTCTATTCATCATGCTCTATTTTTCTTCTGTAGTGCTTTATCAGAAGAGAGCAATAGGATCATCGTGTCTTAAGAGATAATCAAGGATTTAATTTAAGAGCTAATTCTTATAGAAACTTTAAATAAAGCAAAACATTTTAGGTTTAGAAATTAGAGTGGATGAGATATAGATTCATAGAAGAAAATTATAGTGAGTAACATCATGGGTACTAAAAAAAATAAGGCAGACGAAATGATCATAAAATTAAAGAAGGATCATTGATATAAGGATCATTATGTGAAGAGGTTGTGATATGTCTATTACTAACATCAAAATAATAGACTTATTTAAAGTTCTACTTAAACGAAGACAAATCAGCTTTGGCCAGAAGTGTAATCATTTAAGCATGTGTGCAAAGTGGTTGTAACAAATTAGCTTTGGCCAGAAATTGAGACAATCACTTTAGTTATGCACTTGTTAAGTATGCCATCTATGAAGGAATTAAATCAGCTTTGGCCAGATATTAAGACATTCATGTTTATGATGCACACTTAACATAGCTTTCGTAATGCTTGAACGATAAGTAGATGTATCTAATCAGCTTTGGCCAGAAACGATACATCAGAAGCTCATTCAAGTAAAGCCATTTTGGTTTTGTAAAGCATTATTTGATCCTGATTATTTAACTAAGTATTTACAAAACCAATCATTTAATAGCAAACCACCTATTAGCGCGGATTTCGATAAAGTAACAGGATTTCGAATAAGTCTTGAAATTTTATGAACACTCATGATTTCGGATGAATCTTGTCTTGGATTCATCCGAGATGATGATTTCGAATCATTTCGGGCTATCCGAAATGGATGATTTCGAATGATCTCGGATGTGTCCAAGACGCGTAAGTTGAGTCATTTCGGATATATTTCGGATGATTTCGGATGATGATGCTTAGTCCGAAATGATCCGTGATGCTAAGTCCGAAATGATCCGTGATGCTGAGTCCGAAATGTTCAAGCAGTTATTGATCCATGATGGACGAGCATAAGTTCATCCGGAATGATCTGTCCTTGATGATTTCGGATTCATCCGAGATGTGTTCCTCAAGCCACACAATCCTTAATTTAAGCAATTATTAATTGATAAGGTTCAAAATCCGAAATTTTTGGAATTATGGGATTATGTTTCCTGTTTAAATGTTAATTATACTTATCTGTTTATTTCGAAAATTATATCCATTAATAACAACAACTGATTTCGAAAATTGTTTAGTAGATAAAATAGATCGAAAACAGAAAAACACCCAATAATCCAAATTCATTCCAAAACTAAAGGAACTTTTTCGAATTTTCTTATGAACATGTGATGAACCCTAAGATAAAATATTCAAACATTCATCCGTAATGCATCCGCAATGATAAAACTCCAGATCCGTAATGATCTGTAATGATCTGTAATGATCCGAGATGCATTCGAGATGATAAAACCCAGATCCGTGATGATCAGTAATGGGGATTTCGGATGGCAAAACGGAATTTTATTAGGGTTTTCAAAACTGTTTTCCAGTTTTATGCCAGATTTACGGATACAAAACATAACTGACTAATCAACATATGCTCTGATACCACATGTTGATCAGTTCTGTTTAAACATAATGGAAAACATGAAAACATACCTTTGATTGCATCAGCACAGGCCAGCAGAGAATCCAGATGTAGATGTAGCAATAAGGTTTGACATGATTGTCAGCTTGGTCTGGTTCCTCCTTAGGGTGCAATCTAATGATGGTGATGAAGAAAATCGATAAAGGGTAATCGCTTGAGGAGAGGAGGTCGATTGATGTTATGAGAGTAATTAGGTTATCTGTCTAACCTTAGAACCTCTACACAAGTCTCCTTATATATGCACCCAAGAGGAAACCCTAATTAGTTAATAAGGGTAATTAGGCCCATCAACAATTACCAACTAATTATTTAATAGGATTGTTATATATTTTGATCCATATAATGTAAATGATTATAATGGCTACTAGATTAAATATGACATAAAATATATTTAATCTTACAGAAAAGAAGCGAGTCGATCGCAAGAAGATAGTAAAACGGGTCGAAGAAGATAAGTGTAAAGATTTGGCGCAAAATGCGAAAATAAAGTGGGCTCAGTTTGGTGACAAAAATTCTAGCTACTTCCACGGGGTAGTCAACGCGAGACTACTTGCAAATAAAATCAACGGAATAGAAATAAAAAGAGCGTGGTTAACACAACCGGAACAAATAAAAGACGAAGCTAGGAAATTTTTCAAAAGAATATTTGAAGAACCATTTAAAACAAGACCTAGGATTAGTTCTCTTGGGTTTAGAAAAGTACCAAAGGAAAACATTGAAGGCCTAATCGCACCCTTCTCGCTGGAAGAAATAAAATGCGTGGTATGGCAATGCGGATCAGACAAGGCCCTGGGCCCATACAGGATGACTGTCAAGCTTATCAAATATCACCGGAATCTGCTAGAACAACATTTCAAATAAGCAGTGGATTTTTTTACCAACACAGGAAGCTCAATAGGGGTACCAACTCTTCATTTATTACGCTCATACCCAAAGGTAGTGATCCTAAATCGTTCTCTCAGTTTAGACCAATTTCTTTGGTCGAGGTCTTGTACAAAGCTATTTCGAAGCTTCTCGCAAACAGGATAAAATTAGTTATTAAAGGTTTAATAAGCGAAACTCAGACGGATTTTGTTGAAGGGAGAAATATTCTCGATGGAATTCTTACGGTGAACCAGCTCGTGGCTTGGGCTAAAAAGAGTAAAAGTGAGCTCGTCTTATTCAAGGTGGATTTCCATAAAGCGTACGATTTGCTGAATTGGGACTTCCTATACGATGTATTACACCAAATGGGATTTCCAAACAAATGGATATCGTGGATAAAAGGGTGTCTAAATTCTTGGAGGACTTCGGTATTGATTAACGGTTCACCGCCAAGAGAGTTTGATATTAAGAGAGGGTTGAGACAAGGCGACCCGTTAGCTCCTTTTTTATTCATTATTGCCATGTATGTGCTCCATTTAATCATGTCTGTCACAACCCCCGACCCCACCCTGGGAGCGGGAGCCGTGAGCCAGTCAGATGGTATCGGTGTTTATTAATTTGGCAGTGGAAATTTTCATCAGGACCGTAGTTAGGAAATATTTTATCAGAGTTAAACACCAAAATATTTAAAATAAAGAAATGGGATAAGACCCAAGTTTCTCTGATAATACATTTATAAGTGGGACAAAACCCGATTTCTCATTTTGATACATTTATAGGGAATAATCCCAATTATTGAAAACAATTCTCTTTTTTTATTATGTAACTTTTATTGCCACTTTTCTAAGCCTTCAGTATTCTCCAGCTGGCTTTTATTGGCTTCACACTAAGTTACCTGAAACACGTGTTTTAAAACATTTTATCAGCAGGAAATACTGGTGAGTGAATCTCAGTTTAATCAAGTTTAATAAAAACCATTGTACAGTATTGAGGGCGGTCTCGCAATTACATTTGTTTCCAAGTCATATCAATTACCACCCACGGTATTGTCAGACCCGACTTGTGGAAATGTTACCCCTCCAGTAACAAATTTTGTATACAAAACCCCAACATACCGACGATAATTGTATCCTTACAAATACTCAATAACTGCTTAATATATAATTAATTAAGTGAGGTTTTGTAAAAACAGTTTGCAAAAAGGAGATTAATCACAAAAATGTTTACACAAAAAGAGGATTACTCACATTGCTGTCTTAGGTTTTCTGTAAGGGTTTCCTGGTGACAATCTATAAATTACACAAATGCACACGCGTTAGTATAATAACCCATTTTAACATTAGTAATACCCTCCCCGAGACGGCATTCCAACGACTACGTCGGGCAGAACCACGACAGCAGTTACGGAACCCTAGATCAATCGGGCAGCGTATCTAATACGTATCCAGGGGTTATGATACTTACAACGGAGCAGAACTTCGTTATTTAGGGGGGTATAATACCCGAGTATTACTTCTAATATAAGAGAATTCGAGAGAGATTGATAATTCTGAACGATTTGAGACTGAAGTCTCGACCTCCTATTTATAGTGCCTGGTCGGCACTTTGTCGCGCCCCGCGTAAGAAACATCAAGGGCCTTCGCGGCCCGCGAGGACCAGGAAGGCGGCAATAGGGTGGGTGAGTCACCGGTAGGTTTGACACGTGTTATGCCACGTGGCGGCTCCGGGCCGTGCACCTATCCCCTCGCTCGCGGCCCGCGTAGAATCACAAGGAGTCTGTCGCGCTTCGCGACAGACCTAATTTATTGTTTTTATTTGTTATTTAATGAGGTAAAAGGATTTTGGAGCTGGTTTTCATATACGGGGTGTATTTTAGGACAATTGGGGGTGTCTAAAATATTTTAAGGAGGGTTGGCATATCTTGGGTATGACTCCTGGATTATTTAATAAAATATATAATGCACTCATGTTAAGTATAGTAACCCAATTCACTTTTTCCCTACGTCACGAGACAGAACCCCAACGAAGTTAGTCGGGCAGAGCCTTGACATTCATTACGGGGCCCTACGTCAATCGGACAGGGTATCAGTGATCAAGGGTTAAAACACTTAAAACGAGGCAGGGCTTTGTAGGATTTAGGAGTGAATAACTAAAGAAAATGGGGGCAAATATAATAGTAAAGAGGGAACGAGAGAAGGAAAGAAAGGAATATGGCAGCTTGAGTGGTGAACTGCTGATTTCTATTTATACTGCATTTGGAGATTTAGTGTGCACTCCAAGGAAGGCGACGTACACCCATACATTTATGTCAATTGTTCAAATCCTTACACGTACACATTCATTGACTTTACAATTTTGATTTTCATGCATTTAATTTACAAATTGATTTTTCAAGCATTTACTTTACAAAATGCATTTTTTTAACAGCAACAATGGAACCTTTATTCATCAAATCAAGGGCAAGACGACAAATAGCAAGCCGCTATGAAGTCGTAGAAAACAAGTCAAGTACAAAGACCAGGATAACAAAACTATACATCAAAAAACAAATCAAGAACTAAAAGCATGAACCTTCATAAACTATGCTCCGTGAAAGAGAAGTTCTTCCACACGTCCCATGTTATTCTTGTGCGCCTTGATCTGATCCTTACCCACTCGAAAGACTCCTCTTTTATCTCTTCCACCAACCTGCTAGGTTCCAAATGCGAATTGTTGAAAATTCTGTTGTTCCTATTTTTCCACAAGTTCCATACAGCAAGGAGGTAAACTGCATATATTATTTTTGCTTTGTTATGAGGCCACTCCATTTTATCAGCGAGTCGAGATATGAGATCTTCACAATGGTCCCGGAACGGAAGTTTCAGCCGAGACCACAACTGCAGCCACACACTCCTAGCAATCGGACAATGGATGAGGACGTGATTTGCTGTTTCGGGGGCTGCGCCACATGCACTGCATAGTGCCGAACCCAACTGAACCTCCTTCTCCTTAGAGCTTCCGTCGTTGGAATTTTGCCTTCAGCCGCTCGCCATGCAAAAAAATTAACCTTGGCCGTAGCGATCTTGCACCACTCAAAACCGTTCGGTTCATTGTTGATGTCGATAATGCCAGCCGGCTCTTTTCTAATGCTTTTCACCGAGAATCCTTCCTCTGTATTATTCTTCCAGCTCCAAAAGTCTTCACCTTGGCCAATGGCTTGCTGTAATAATAATGTCTTTAGATTCCCCCATTCAGTTTTTTCATCATCAGTGCTAGGAAGTCTGTTCCATTTCCAATCCCATAAGATCCCCCTATTATTCACCTTGTAATTTTGTTTTACTCTATTGTTCTTTTCCTTAGCTATGCTGAATATGAGTGGAAAATCATCTTTAAATGGCCGAGAAGACGCCCATGAATCCAACCAAAACATCGTTTTACTTCCGTCGCCGATCTTACTCCTAAGGTTACGGGCCACATCAATACCTACCTTCTTGAACTCGTCTTCGATCCCTGTAATTGTTTTCCATACACCTGTTATTGATTTCTTTACCGGGACACTTTGTGATTTCCTCCTGTTATTATGTAATGCCTCGATAACCTTGACCCACATTTGTTTCGGGTCTACTTTATACCTCCACCTCCATTTCAGCAAAATAGCCTGATTCATCTCTCTTATCCCACCAATTCCTAGTCCACCCATGTTTTTAGATGCCACAATCCTCTCCCATTTCATCCATCGAATTTTGTTCGCGGCTCCGCACCCACCCCATAGAAACCTTGTAACGCCCTGCTTTTCCGCACTTTCCCTAATTAGAAAACTTGTCGTATATTTCTACTTTCGGAAATCCGTCTCCTTTGTAATCATAATTCATTTTAAGTCATTGTAAATCCGAGACTTCGGTTGTAGTAAAAAAATGATCTTTTATATGAAATTCATGTTGTTTATACTTAATGCATACTTACGAAGATTAACTCGCAAACAACTACCATGTGTTCGTGATTCTTAAACAAACATTTGGTCATATTTTCGAAGACGCAAATTCATGTTCTTTACGTTTATTTGACACCTCAAGTCACATGTCGTATATACTTGTCATATTGGTTTGTTACACATACTTATGCATAACATATTTTTTTACTCTTACTTTAATTCATGTTTAATATACCTTTAGGCCTTGATACATGTCCAATACACACTAGACATTTTAGGACATGTTAACCATATATAAAATACATCTTATTTATACACTTTACATCATTTAAACAACAAAAAAAATATAAAAGCTGCCAAACAGCCCTTGCAAATCAGCCATATATTGCTGAATTATCTCTTTTTTTATTGCTTAAACTCTCACCTACTTGTATTAAATGCCAACCCAACTTAACCCTAATCCTTCCCCCTATAAATACCACTTATAACCAGCCCCCTACCACTTTTGCAACACTAAAACACTCTCAAAACCCCCCCAAATCGTAGCTGCAAATCAGGGTTCGAGCGGATTGACACCTCTTCACGAAAATGAGCATAACTCACTCAATTCTTATCCGATTCACTCGATTCTTTTTGCTACTTCTTTGTATTGACCTTAGCTACGTTTCCATGGGTTTTCCCTGGAAAATCAGAGCCTGGAACGTCGCCAAAAGGGCTCCAAAGTTGAGTGATTTTTCTGTTCATGTTTCAATCTTTGATAAACTTGTTTAAACTTGAGGAAACTCATCTCAAACCTATGTCCTTATGCTTATAACCACATCTATGGTTAGTTAGGCTTAAAAACAAGGTTGAGACATTCGAAATCAGAGGTATAAACCTCACAAACTTTCTGTTTTGTTCAAGGGTTTAACCCACAAGTGATGTTCAAGTTCAAGACTTGATGTTTGTGTGATTTAGGATTAACTTGGGTTATCCTACTTAAAAATCCACACATTACTTGATGATTTCTCTTAGATTAGTGTTTAATATTCTTGTATTATTTATAGTTCATGACCCTCCTTGAATGTTCTTACATCAAGTGTAGTGGTGAACACTTAGAGGTACCTAAATGGGAGCTTGTTCTTCCTACCTCCTACATGAATTCTATGACATAATAGAGGTACCTAAATGAAGATTTATCTTCTACCTCATGCTTGACTAATGGACTAAATAATACATATAATACTTATACATATATATACTATTCGAACCCTTGATGATGGACTTGTGTGCATTAGTCAAGATATTAGAATAACATCATCTAAGACATAAGACTTGTTACGATTCTAATGAGTATATTACTCATGAAAACATTAATCCTTGAGGTTTCATAGTGTCAAGAACAAGTACTTGGTGTTAAAGGATGATTACTTTCGAATACCTATATTCTTGTGTTTTAACTTCCTAAATCCCTACACGAACATATTCAACCTTCTAATCTCATCAACTTCGTCACATTGGATAATCGGAAAGCATATGCAAATTTTGTGAGTATACTCGCAACCCCCTTTTTATGTTTACCACTTTTGGGGTGTAACATGTTTAACTATTAAACTACACTTAAACTTATTCTTTATGCAATGCACGAAAACCATCCTTATACATGAATACAATGTTATGATACTTGATGCTTACGTGGACCATACTTATGTGATATGTTTTAGTCATTAGCTTTCACGAGCCTCCATTTGACATGTATAGCTATATAGGAGTAACGCACTGCCCCCTTTAAACTTGTGGTCATGTCGAATTAACTAAACTTTGTTGCGTAAACAGAGGATTGGCTAGAAATATTGCATGCCATGTTAGGTTGATCTTGTATAAACTAAGTTGCCATGTGGATTCGTTTTAAACTTTTATACTTATACTTATGCTTAAACTTGTATACTCGCCTTTGCTTTTGCATTGAATTGTATTTTAAACATGTTACAGGTTGAGGATTGATGATGCTACGAAAATGGATTAGCAAAGATGCCTAGATACTCATTTAGACGTTTAGGTTTAAAGTGTTGTATAAGTTTTGTTACGTTATGTTGAACAATGTTGTTATTTAAATTTCTTGTAATGCTTTGACAATTTATCTATGAAATGAAAATGGTTGAATTAAATATTGTCACAATTAGTGTTATGAAGTCTCTTGCAATCTATTTCGTCTCACTCCGATGTTTCCGCCATCGGTTGGGGTGTGACAAACCTTCTTCTTATGCCTTCAAGTTTTTTTAGGACAGCCTTCGGAGCTTTATACAGTGATAAAAAATAATTTGGTAAGGAGCCTAGAACCGATTTGACGAGCGTAATCCTCCCTGCGAATGACAATAGTTTTGCTTTCCAATTAGATAATCTCTTATTAAACTTATCTATAACCTCTTTCCAGTTAACCACTCTATTCATATTCGCTCCGACTTTCAAGCCTAAATATGCGAATGGTAGATATCCAGCTTTACAGTTCAAGACAGAGGCCATGTTACCAATCTCTTCATCATTCAACCCGATACCGTATAAAAAGCTTTTATTGTGGTTAACCTTTAAACCCGACATGATGTAAAAAATCCTCAACACATGCCTTAATATTTTCAAGTTGCCCTCCTCCCATGCACCCACAAATATGGAATCATCTGCGAAGAAAAGGTGAGACAGATTCGGCCCGTTGTTAGGTAATTTTAAACCCGAGAACTTTCCGGTGCTCACTGCTCTATCCATGAGTATATGGAGCGCTTCCATGGCAATAGTAAACAAGAAGGGTGATAGCGGGTCACCTTGTCTTAAACCCCTCTTATATTGGAATTCGCTTGTTGGAGTTCCGTTTACAAGGACAGATGCTTTGCCCGAGAACAAGATGCCCATAATCCATGTCTTCCATCTAGAAGGAAACCCCATATGTGTGAGTATCGTAATCAGCAATTTCCAACTAAGAGTGTCGTATGCTTTCTCGATGTCCGCTTTAAATACTTTACGTAGATACATTTAGTTTATTAAGTCATAGATTTATTTTATTATTATATTTATAATTAATTCAACTGCTTCATTTATTTGGCGCTTATAACTTCTAAAATGTGACATTTTATATAACAATGAATATGTCATTAAAACGAGAATATTTTTATCTACATTTTGGCCTAAGTTTCATTAAAAATGGAGTAAGGTTAATTATAATGTATTTTTATTATTATAATTATTAAACGGTTCCTACGTTTGCCAAAGTACCTCATATTTCTAGTGGTCAACTTACTTATGATTAATCCGTTTAATAACATAAGTTGTTATATATTTTATTTTTAAATTTTATAAATAAAATTTTGGAAATGTCACAATGTCCAAGGCGGTAAGAATCGGGGCTTTCAATGGGGTGAAATTACCAAACAACGAACCGAGGCTAACTCATCTTTTTTCGCGGATGATGCTCTATTTTTGGGACACAATTCGGAAGAAGAATTCAGAAATTTAGCAAGAATTTTGAGATTGTTTCAGCTCACCTCGGGACTCATAGTGAACTTAGAAAAGAGTAAGGTCTTCGGTTCGGGTATGCATCAAAGGGATGTTCAGAAAATTGCAAGTTGCTTAAGATGCTCATTTGGTTCCCTTCCGTTCGCTTGTTTAGGATTACCTATCGAAGCGAGTATGAAGAGGGAATCTCATTGCATTCAGTTCTTGATAAATTTAATTCACGACTTTCTACTTAGAAAGTTCGTCATCTTTCTTTTGCAGGGAAAATAACACTCATCAAAGCGGTTCTCGGAAGCATTCTAACCTACTATTTATGTATGTGCAAGGCACCTAACAAGGTAATCAACAAGTTGGAAAAAATCAGAAGGAACTTCTTATGGGGCACAAAAGACTCAACAAAAAGAATTAGGTGGATCGCATAGGATAAGATCACAAAGGCGGGCTAGGAGTGGGGAGAATCAAGGACACGAACATGGCATTACTCACAAAATGGTGGTGGCAGCTAAAGAAAGAAAATGACTTATGGGCAAAAGTCATATTTGCATTACATTGTAAAGGCAAAGCAAACAAGACAATTCCTCTTTACAAATCGTTAAACGAGCTGTGGAAAAGCATAGTGGGTATCCAATCGGAATTACTAAAGGCTGGGTTGGATATTCACTCCTCTCTTAAGGTTCGGATATGAAACGAGAAAATAACCAGATTTTGGCTCGACAATTGGACTGAAGAAAGCATCCTTTGCGATGTTTTCCCAGAACTTTTTGGTGCAACTTCAAACAAAAGGTGTACCGTTTATTTCGGTGGGACGCTAAAGAGGACTGCTGGAATATTAGATGGAAGAATCAAGCGATGACAATCCAACAGTTACAACAAAAGATACAATTGTATGCTCTGCTCGATCTAGGATCCATCACGGAAGCTGAATACAAATGGTTCTGGTGCGGAACTAAAGATGAAATGTTCATGGTAAAAATCTTGAAGAAAAAATTTGGAAGAACTCAATTCTGCTCGGACTCAAAATGCGTCGGCTCCATTTGTAATTCTGAACGAGTTATGGAACCCTTGGGTCCCTAGGAAAATCAACTTCTTCTCTTGGAGGGCTTTAATGGATAAAATTCCTACTAAAGTAGCTCTAAAGAAAAGAGGCCTGAGTACACTTGAGGACGGTTGTGTATGGTGCAATATCGGTAAAGACGACCCTTAATCACATTATGGTTAATTGCCAGATTTCCAAAATCATCTGGTGTAATATCATGTTGTGGATCAAAGCTCAAAACCATCCGGTGCCTCACAACCTTTTGAGTGCGTTTAACTTAGGTGACTCTGTGGGTTCCAATCAGATACAAAAAAGATGCATCTCGGCTATTTCAATGACGGCAACTTGGGTGCTATGTAGAAAAAGAAACGACAATGTTTTCAACCAAAAGGAGGCACAGATTCATAACATCATAGAAGACTTCAGGACGTTATCGGTTCTTTGGGTTTAAAATAGGTCTAGATTATAGGGGGTTATGTGGGAGAATTGGAGTGAGTTCAAAGTTTGTGATTAATATCTTAATATTGGGGATTGTAGGTTCGAGCTTTATAAAGTGCCCTTAGCATCTTGTTAAGGGTAGTTTTTTTCTCTTTCTTTAAAAAAATGGTTATGAATTGGAGTGAGTTCAAAGTTTGTGATTAATATCTTAAAAAAATCAGACCATTTTACTCTTCATTAGAAGGGAGAAAAAAGAGAAAAATGCTGGATGTTAACTGAAAAATCTTACTAGATTTTGATTTTGGATGAAATTGGCAACAAAATTGAAACCACGTGGATCCAGATTTAAAAGATTTGAGTTTTGGACTAAAGTATCAAAAGTGACCAAATCTCAGGAACAATTTTAGTAGTTTACTCTAAACAAAATTTAAAGGAATGTGTGTTTTGTAATGTTGTATAGGTTAAAAAAGTACATAATGAATGTTTAAAAAAAGTTGTATAAAAGAAAAGAGATGACCATGTTGGTTCAGTTCTGTTTATACATGAGGGAAAACATTAAAACATACCTGTTACAGCAGACAGTGCAATGGAGAATCCAGTCAGAGATGATCCCATCGTGTTCGACATATGTGTCAGTGTGATCTGGTTCCTCCTTAGGGTGCTGACTGATGATGGTGACAATGAAAACCGACAAGGGAATCGGTTATGGGAGAGGAGGTCGATGATGATGATGATGATGTTATGATTAGGTTTTCTAATTAAGTGTGTAACCTAATGACCTCCACATAATTCTCCTTATATAAGCACCCAGGAGGAAACCTAATTAGTTAATAAGGGTAATATGGTCCATCAACAATTACCAACTAATTAATTAATAGGTTATTATATATTTTGATCTATATTATGTAAATGATTATAATGGCTACTAGATTAAATTTTAAACATAATATATTTAATCTTACATTCTCCCACTTAGCCGAGTAATCATTTACCATGAGTATTAGATAAGCCTGATCAGGAGTTAACACTCATTTTAGCCTTAAACAAGTACTATAGCAGAGAAATACAGCCGTTGAATCATTATGCGACTCAGGACCCCCATTAATCATACTATAGACTTAATTTAAAACCTAATCGTCATGATCAAAATACGCATAAGCCCTTTGTTTGATTTGTAACTTTATTTGTCTATATGCCATTATACCGGTTGAACATATTCTAAGAGACATACAAAATCAAACTGAGGAAATTTCATTAATATAAAACATAAGCTAGTACAATATGCTCAAATACGGTCTTTACTAAATCCCATATTCCGAACATGTTCTTCGTAAACCTTAGAAAGGAGACCTTTAGTCATCGGATCCGCAAGCATATCTTTAGTACTAATATACTCGATATAAAGATTATTTTCCTCAACTCGTTCACGTACGAACAGATATTTTGTATCGAGATATAAACCAGCTCCAGTCGAACTGTTACTGTTCGAGAAACTAACGGCAGCTGAATTATCACAATAAAGCTTCAATGGTCTAGAAATAGAATTAACGATTTTGAGTCTAGTGATAAGATTTCTAAGCAACATTCCATGACAGGTTGCGTTATAAACAGCAATGTACTCTGCCATCATTGTGGAAGTTGTGGTCAACTGTTGTTTATGACTCTTCCATGAGATAGGGCCGCCTGTTAACATAAAGATATAGCCCGAAGTGGATTTCTTGTCATCTTTGCATTTGGCAAAGTCAGAATCAGAATAGCCCACCACTTCTAAATGATCACTTCTTCTATAAGTCAGTTTATAGTCTTTCGTCCCTTGCAGATATCGAAGTACCTTCTTAGCTGCTTTCCAGTGATCTAGGCCAGGATTAGTCTGATAACGGCCTAGCATTCCAGCAATATGAGCGATATCTGGGCGAGTACAGACTTGAGCATACATCAAGCTCCCGACTACTAATGCGTAAGGTATCTGGCTCATTTGCTCCTTCTCAACCTCTGTTGTCGGACACTGGAATGAACCGAAAACTGTCACACCCCAACCGATGGCGAAATCATCGGGGCATGGCACTGAGCGAAACAGATTGTCCAGAAGTTTCCACAACAACTATTAATACTATTCAGTTAAATGATACGTCCCATACCGTATCCCAAATAATACAATATATTATTACAGATAACAACTAGGAAAATATTCTATTCCGACAACTCAGATTTAAATTAATAACATAAATATTGTTCGAATGCTCCTAAAGACCCAGCCTGACAAGATCTACAGACAACTATGCTCTAGTCGTTCATCCTTGACAGACAACTATTTGTTGGGGGCCTCTAGAGCTTTATTCTAGCCTCGCTTTCCTAGCACGCAAACATCTTAAACACCTGTCACATACGTTAAAATAAGGTCAATACATATAATGTAAAGGTAAGCATACAAGTTTGATAATAGCATATAGAGTTCGAAATAGTTTACGCATAACCAGCACGTACACAGAGGAAAACGAAGCATGTTAATTATCGACATGGATCTATCGATACCAATGACTACGGGTTGACTGTCCGAGACAGTTCGCAATACATGATTACCACCGTAATCCATGCAAGTAATTGTCCTTAACAACCCCCGTGTGAACGGGTGCTGAGTCCAAACTATAGTACTACGTCGTTAAGGCAGGTAGACAGCATTCCACGTGTAAACACAATCAACAAGCATTCATTTAGTCACGTAATACATGCGAATTGGTTAGCGTTCAATTAATTGCATAGTGTGTTCGATTGTGATTTTGATAAGTAACGTATGTAACACCCAAAAGTGCTAAAGCAAAAAGGGTTCGAGTATACTCATAACGATTGATTGATGGATTGAAGGGAGCGCTTGAGAGTAGGTTTAGCCTGAATAGTTCGATAGCATAACGATGAGCAACACGTAAAATGGAAACAAGTGATGAAGGGTCGAACAGCCTGGTCGATCGAACAGCAGGTTCGATCGAACGGGTCGTTCGTTTGGCTAGACAATCCGTTCGGACAGTCTGTTCGATCGGCTGGACTGTTAGAGTGGATTGTTTCTTCCTTTGAGTAGGATGTGTTTGTGTATGATGGCTTGACCTTTTGAAGTTTTCGTTGTAGTATTTGAGAACACTGAAGTGTTCTTACCTTTCAGGTCGATCGATCGAACGGTCTGTTCGATCGGCCGGCTTAACCGATCAGTTAGACACTTCGATAGTGAGTCCTCAGCTGGATGTCACCTGATCGATCGAACAGCATGTTCGATCGGGTGGCACTTCATACTACTACGAGTCGTAAATCGATTAAGTGTTGAAGCATAGTATTTCATGATCCGATGAGTAATGTTATCAATCAGCTCGTTCAATCGAACATCACCTCGTTCAACACTATACTTCATGAAATTGTCAAAGTATGGGGCCATATGCTAGCCGAACGGCTGGCCTGGTCGATCGGCTGACATGTCCGATCGGTTGGGCTGTTCGTTCGAACAGCCTAACTGTTCGGTCAGCATCCTGACCGGGTCGGCATGTTCGTCTAACACTTGGCTGTTCTGATTATTTGGCATTATATTGAGGTAGTTTGACAACGAGCTGAACCAGGGAACCTTCGTTCTTACTTGTTTCTCCTGCTCGGACAGGAATCACCAAATCCAGCCGGTGAACGGTTCGGAACGGCGGTTTAACGTTTAACCCGAGTCGGTGAACCTCGTAGATAGAACCCGAATCTTGAACCACACAACCATTAGAATGATTAGTGAGTTAGCTCAAGCTCCGGTTCTATCGGGTTGAAGGCATTGAGTGTAAAAGAGTTGAGAGAAAGTTGGAAATCCTTCTTTCAATCCTTCACACCCTGTAAATGTTCAGATCTGTGATAGATCTTAGCTTGTTTATGTGGAAATCGGTTAGATCCAAGCTATCCACGGTGGATTGAGGCCAAAACGTGATGTTCTTGAAGAACACCATGATGACATCATCCTAGAATGCTTAGATCTTGATGATTTCACGGTTAGAAATCAAGATTTGAAAGATAGAAAGGTGTAGGAGTGTGTATTGATCAAGAAAGTACAAGATTTAGGATGAAAACTTACCGGAATCGGAAGAAATCTGAGAAAAGATGAGGACCACGAGCTGGTCGGTCAGAGAGTTTCCAAAAGTGGAAAGAATGACAATGACAGCCCTATTTATAGGCTCCAAAAGAGGAAAGGGCTGGCCGATCGGTCAGGCATCCTGATCGGACAGCCTGCTCGATCGGACAGTCTGCCCGATCGGCTGGGCTGTTCGATCGGCTGACATCCTGATCGATCAACAGCCTGGTTCGAGTATTCGGTGCGACGGTTTTCGATATTTCGATTTCGATTGAAGATGATACGAATACGATAGAGTTTCCTATTCAAATTACTTTTAATCCCAACCACTATATCTAACATTCAATCATCTATATTTCACACTATCCTTACGTTACCATTCATCATAATTCGACTTCGATTACATTCGATTTGAGTTTTGAGTTTCGATTCGGGTTTCGATTGATTCGATTGAATACCACACAAAACATAAAGTAAGCACGCACAGGTAACATATAAGGCACACACACAAGTATAATAACAACCAAAGTTCGCGTAATTCGAGATTCGAGTTCGATTGATGATTGGATTAGCTTGATTATTGATTGATTAACTTTATCGCATTGTTACTTCCTACTATTCACAGTCATAAGTCGGTTCGCGTCGATGAAACATTCGGTTACTTCGATTTATTCTGATTAACAACACTTACTCCACATAATACAAATAAAGCATAAAATAGAATGATTATAGTCAAAGAAGTCAAAGTTAACTTGGACTTTGACTTTGACTTTGACATTTGAAAACACGTGGTGTTACAGCCTCCCCTTGTTTAGGGAATTTCGTCCCGAAATTAGGCTTGAAGCTGCACATCACCGTGAATGATCTTACCAATTTCTCGCTTCCGATCTTCATTTGAACAACTGCGGGTACTTAGCCTTCATGTCGCTTTCGAGTTCCCAAGTGAACTCTACGCCTCGTTTGCCTTCCCATCGGACTTTCACGATAGGGATGCGCGAGCGTCTGAGTTGCTTGGTTTGGCGATCCATGATTTCAACAGGCTTGACCACGAAGTGTAGCGTTTCGTTGACCTGAAGATCGTCGAGAGGTACAATCAGATCATGATCAGCTAGGCATTTTCGAACGTTTGACACATGGAAAGTCGGGTGGACGTTACTAAGTTCCTCCGGTAGTTCGAGTCTGTAGGCGACTTTTCCGATCCTTTCCAGAATCTTAAAAGGTCCAACATATCGAGGCGCTAGTTTCCCTTTCTTTCCGAATCTGACCACACCCTTCCAAGGTGATACCTTTAGGAGTACGTAGTCGCCAACGTCAAATTCAAGGGGCTTGCGTCTTCTATCGGCGTAACTCTTCTGTCTATCCCTGGCTTTCGACAAGTTGTCTCGAATCTGGAGAATTTTGTCAGTCGTTTCTTGTAGTAACTCGGGACCGGTTAGTTGCGAATGACCGATCTCGTGCCACACAATAGGCGAACAACATCTTCTTCCATATAAAGCCTCAAATGGTGCCATTTGTATGCTGGCATGATAGCTGTTGTTGTACGAGAGTTCGACTAACGGTAGGTATTTGTTCCAACTACCACCGAAGTCTATGACACACGCGCGGAGCATGTCTTCAAGAGTACGGATCGTTCTTTCAGTTTGTCCGTCAGTTTAAGGATGGAATGCAGTACTCAGGTTAAGCGACGTACCAAGGGCCGCTTGAAACGTTTCCCACAATCGCGAAGTAAACCGAGCATCACGGTCTGAAATAATGTCACGAGGCGTACCATGATTACAAATGATCTCGTCGGTGTAGATTCGGGCTAGTCGTTCTACCTTGTAGTCTTCCCGTATTGGCAAAAAGTGGGCTGATTTGGTCAGACGATCAACTATAACCCAAATTCTGTCGTGACCTGATGGCGTGGGCGGAAGTTTGGTTATGAAATACATCGCTATACTCTCCCACTTCCATATGGGGATTGGAGGTTGTTTGAGTAAGCCAGAAGGTCGTTGATGTTCAGCCTTAACTCTCGCACAAGTCAGGCAACTTCCAACATAGAGGGCGATATCTCGTTTCATACCCGGCCACCAGTACTTGTAACGAAGATCCTGGTACATTTTATCGGTACCGGGATGAATAGAGTATCGGGATTTGTGGGTTTCGTTCATTATAATCTTTCGCAAATCGGTCCGCTTAGGGATCCAAATTCGGTCCAGATAATAGAAAATCTCATCTGCTTTGCTTACAAGCTGAGCTCCATCGTGATAGATTCTCTCCTTCTTCATGGTGCGTTCGTTAAAACAAGCATGTTGGGCTTCGCGGATGAGAGCTTCGAGGTTGTGCTGGGCTTGGATATTACGAATACTGAGCAAATAACTCCGTCTGTTGAGCGCGTCGGCAACAACATTCGCCTTGCCTGGGTGATAACGAATCTCACAGTCGTAATCGTTAAGAAGTTCTACCCATCGGCGTTGACGCATGTTAAGTTCTTCCTGATTAAAGATGTGTTGTAAACTCCTGTGATCGGTGAAGATCGTACACTTGGTACCATACAGGTAGTGTCGCCAAATCTTCAATGCAAAAACAACTGCGCCTAGCTCGAGGTCATGGGTTGTATAGTTCTTCTCGTGGATTTTGAGCTGACGAGATGCGTAAGCTATAACCTTGTCTCGTTGTTTCTGTCCGGCAATGTGAGAACAGGAGCATTGCAGAGCTTGCGCTTAAGGGTTTGAAAAGCAGACTCTTGTTCGGTTCCCCAAACAAAAGACCTGTCTTTATGGGTAAGAGCGGTAAGCGGCACAGCGATCTTAAAGAATCCTTCGATAAATCGTCGATAATAGCCCGCTAGTCCTAGAAAAGATCGGACTTCTGACGGGTTCTTTGGCGTAATCCAGCTCTTGACTACTTCAATCTTCGCGGGATCGACATGAATACCCTGACTATTCACGATGTGACCCAGAAACTGAACCTCCTCCAACCAGAATTCGCACTTGGAGAACTTGGCGTAGAGTTGGTTCCCCTGGAGTAACTCGAGAACCAAACGTAGATGTTGCGCGTGTTCGGCTTTCGACTTGGAATAGATTAAGACATCATCGATGAACACAATGACAAAACGGTCTAGAAATGGCTTACACACGCGATTCATCAGATCCATAAAAACCGCGGGCGCGTTGGTTAGACCAAAAGGCATAACAACGAACTCATAGTGGCCGTATCGTGTGCGAAAGGTTGTTTTGGGTATATCTTCCTCTTGAATACGCAATTGATGATAGCCTAAACGTAGATCGATCTTCGAGAAACACTTGGCACCTTGCAGCTGGTCAAATATGTCGTTGATTCGAGGCAAAGGGTAACGGTTCTTGATGGTTAAGTTATTCAATTCCCGATAGTCGATGCACATCCTGAACGACCCATCCTTCTTTTTGACGAAAAGGACTGGTGCGCCCCAAGGAGAGGTGCTCGGGCGAAGAAAGCCTTTTTCAAGTAACTCCTGGAGTTGGTTTGAGAGTTCCCTCATTTCGGATGGCGCGAGTCGATAAGGCGCTTTGGCAACAGGGTTGGCTCCAGGAATAAGGTCGATACGAAAGTCGATATCACGACTTGGCGGAAGTCTAGGAAGATCGTCAGGGAACACCCGAGGAAATTCATGGACCACTGGAACGTCTTTGACTTCAACCTTCTTTTTCTTTTCCTTCTCCGTTACTACAATGTTGGCCAAGAAAGCGTTGTATTCCTTGCGGAGATACTTACTAGCTTGAACGCATGACATGAGCTGGAGACCTTTTGAAGCTGTTTCACCGTACACACATAATAAATCACCATTCGCGAGTAAGAATCGAATCATCTTTTCAAAACACAACTTCAGCATGGTTTTCGCGAAGAAAGTCCATGCCTACTATGACGTCGAAACTTCCGAGTTGCATCGGGATAAGATCGATTGGGAAGATGTGATTGTTGAGCTCGAGGGTACAATCACGAAGAACAGAGTTAACAGAGACGGTCCTACCAGTAGCAACTTCAACTTCGAATGATGAGGGGAGATAAGAGCGCTTACGACTAAGGAGCTTCTCGAATTCAAACGACACAAAGCAATTATCGGCTCCAGTATCAAACAAACATGATGCATAAATACCATTCACAAGGAACGTACCATTAACCACGTTGTTGTCAGCCTGGGCTTGACGGGCGTTGATGTTAAAGGTTCTGGCACGGGCTGCTTGCTGTTGCTGCTGAGGCTGCTGCTGTTGCTGCTGCTGTTGGGGTTCTTGTTTCACAACCCGGTTCGGGCACATGTTTGCAAAGTGGTTAGGGTCTCCACATGCAAAGCAGACTCGAGCATTGACCGCGGGTGCTTGAGCTGCAGGTTGGCCTTGAGGGGCTGGGAGTAGAGCTTGATGAGCGGCGGCTTGAACTGGGGCTTGACGGGGACCATAGCGACAGTTCGCAGTGAAATTCTCGTAGAGGTTGCAGTGGGCGCAGAAACGACAGGCGATTCCCACCGGATGATGATATGAGCATGTCGGGCAGAGCGGGTGGGGACCTGTGTAAGCGCGCTTAGCTGGCGGCGCATTGATCACTGGAGCTTGTCGATGGTTAGACTGCTGTTGAGCCTGTACGGCTTGCAGAGGAGCAGTAGTCGTTGTCACAGCACAGTTCTTGTTGTTGGAGCTGTTGTTGTTGTGCTTCTTCTTTCTTCTTGATGACTTGGAGGGTTGAGCAATGGTGGTGTCGACGGTCGATGTGGCTTGATGCAGAGACTTGGTATGCTTATCCCAGAAACCAGACTTCACTCGCTTGTCATTGATCTCAGCGGCAAGTAGGTAGGTCTCTTCAATCGATGATGTCTTGGCAGCATGAACGAAATCAACAACATAATCGGGTAGAGCTCGAATATACTTCTTGATGGCCATGTCTGGCGTCTTGACTTGATCAGGACAGATAATGCTAAGCTGTTTGAAGCGAGCAGTTAAAGCAGCGTTGTCTCCATCCTTCTGCTTGATGTTCCAAAACTCGTCCTCCAGCTTTTGGCGTTCATGGGGAGGGCAGAATTCGTCCATCATGATGGCCTTCAACTCCTCCCAAGTTAGCTCATAAGCTGCATCATTTCCGCGCTTGTTTCGTTCGGCCGTCCACCAGTCTAGAGCTCGGGACTGGAAGACGCCTGTAGCCTTGAGGGTGCGGAGATTCTCATGACAGCCGCTTTGGCGCAGAGTGACTTCAACCGAATCAAACCATTGAAACATGGCGGTAGGGCCATCTTCTCCGGTGAATTCTTTGGGTCCGCATGCTTTAAACTGTTTGAAGCTGAAAGCAGTCTTGTTGGCATCCATAGGAGTTTCAATTCGCGACTCCTCGGATGACTTGCTGACGTTCTCATATACATTGCTTACAGCTTTTGCCACACTCTTGGCGATGATAGCAGCGAGACGTCTGTCTCTCTTCTCTTGGCGAGTAAGATGGTGTCGGGATCCAGATGACATTGTCTGCAACAGACATCGTCACAGGACTCAACACAACAGGCTTGACTCTCACCTCACACGACTACTGCTAACTAAAGCTTAGGAATACGTCGAAACACGCATCACATAACACATAGACACATAACCACAGATTCACGCAATCACAGAAACACATAAGCACGTAGGCACGTAGAGCACAAAGACACATAAGCACAGAAGCACATACACATTTAATCACAGAAGCAGTTAATGTCACGTAATTCCCCTATAAGCACATAGAGCATTCTGACTGCCTCAAGATCCTATCATTCAAAGCTTGCGTGTCGTTCGTATATAGTGATCGCGTATAGTATATCGAGTAGCATCGTATAGTCGTATAGCTTATCGAGTATGGTATGGCGTATATCGTAGCATAGTATCGTCTAGGTTTGTAACGACTTGTTAGCGTATTGAGGTAGAATAGCAATGCAAGTCGTGTGTGTCGATTGAAGCGATAGCAAAAAATCGAGTAAGTACCAAAATTAAACACATAAACAGGTAATGACACATAAAGCACATAAAATCGACGAATCATCAGAGTCGGTAGTTGGGGGCTCAGAACCGAAACACATAAAATCGAGAAGTAGATTGTCTGTGGCTACTAGACATCGACTACCCAAAGCGATTCGACTATTCACAGTAGACTTGTCGTCACGTTTCGACTTTCAGGTTCGTGTTTCTGCCTCGTTTCTTGGGCATTCAACACGCCTTCCCTAGGTCGTACTCATGAGTTCAGGTCGTTGGAGTCCGTCGAGGCTTTGGTGAGATAAATAAAAATCCGGAACAAGTTGTCAAGGTTAAGGTCTCACCCCTAGCTTAGCAACTTCTTCCTTGTTTTAGTAAAATTGAAGAGATTATTCATCAAAATATGGATTTCACTCCTGATTTTGTATAATTCTCCTCGTTTGTTATCGAAAATAATGAGGAAAGCAAAGATAAATTGATAAAATCAGAATTAATCAAGTGATCTAGTCGGGAGTTTGCGGTTTTCACACCTAATCCTTACCAAATCACCTTTTTTTATCATTGAAAATTTCGAGTATAGTGATAGTGTAGGATAGCAAGATTTAGCGTATACGCTTGGTCTATTGGTTCCTAACTATAGTCTAGGTCTCTAAGACAGCGACTCGGACTAGGTCGTGTCTAGCCTAATTCCCTATAGTTATGGCTCTGATACCAATCTGTCACACCCCAACCGATGGCGGAATCATCGGGGCATGGCACTGAGCGAAACAGATTGTCCAGAAGTTTCCACATAAACTATTAATACTATTCAGTTAAATGATACGTCCCATACCGTATCCCAAATAATACAATATATTATTACAGATAACAACTAGGCAAATATTCTGTTCCGACAACTCAGATTTAAATTAATAACAAAAATATTGTTCGAATGCTCCTAAAGACCCAGCCTGACAAGATCTACAGACAACTATGCTCTAATCGTTCATCCTTGACTGACAACTATTTGTTGGGGGCCTCTATAGCTTTATTCTAGCCTCGCTTTCCTAGAAAGCAAACATCTAAACACCTGTCACATACGTTAAAATAAGGTCAATACATATAATGTAAAGGTGAGCATACAAGTTTGATAATAGCATATAGAGTTCGAAATAGTTTACGCATAACCAGCACGTACACAGAGGAAAACGAAGCATGTTAATTATCGACATGGATCTATCGATACCAATGACTGCGGGTTGACTGTCCGAGACAGTTCGCAATACATGATTATCACCGTAATCCATGCAAGTAATTGTCCTTAACAACCCCCGTGTGAACGGATGCTGAGTCCAAACTATAGTACTACGTCGTTAAGGCAGGTAGACAGCATTCCACGTGTAAACACAATCAACAAGCATTCATTTAGTCACGTAATACATGCGAATCGGTTAGCGTTCAATCAATTGCGTACTGTGTTCGATTGTGATTTTGATAAGTAACGTATGTAACACCCAAAAGTGCTAAAGCAAAAAGGGTTCGAGTATCCTCACAGCGATTGATTGATGGATTGAAGGGAGCGCTTGAGAGTAGGTTTAGCCTGAATAGTTCGATAGCATAACGATGAGCAACACGTAAAATGGAAACAAGTGATGAAGGGTCGAACAGCCTGGTCGATCGAACAGCATGTTCGATCAAACGGGTCGTTCGTTCGGCTAGACAATCCGTTCGGACAGTCTGTTCGATCGGCCGGTAGGCTCGATCGGCTGGACTGTTCGAGTGGATTGTTTCTTCCTTTGAGTAGGATGTGTTTGTGTATGATGGCTTGGCCTTTTGAAGTTTTCCTTGTAGTATTTGAGAACACTGAAGTGTTCTTACCTTTCAGGTCGATCAATCGAACGGTCTGTTCGATCGGCCGGCTTAACCGATCGGTTAGACACTTCGATAGTGAGTCCTCAGCTGGATGTCACCTGATCGATCGAACAGCATGTTCGATCGGGTGGCACTTCGTACTACTACGAGTCGTAAATCGATTAAGTGTTGAAGCATAGTATTTCATGATTCGATGAGTAATGTTATCAATCAGCTCGTTCGATCGAACATCACCTCGTTCAACACTAGACTTCATGAAATTGTCAAAGTGTGGGGCCATATGCTAGCCGATCGGCTGGCCTGGTCGATCGGCTGACATGTCCGATCAGTTGGGCTGTTCGTTCGAACAGCCTAACCGTTCGGTCAGCATCCTGACCTGGTCGGCCTGTTCGTCTAACACTTGGCTGTTCTTATTATTTGGCGTTATATTGAGGTAGTTTGATAACGAGCTGAACCAGGGAACCTTCGTTCTTACTTGTTTCTCCTGCTCGGACATGAATCACCCAAGTCCGGCCGGTGAACGGTTCGGAACGGTGGTTTAACGTTTAACCCGAGTCGGTGAACCTCGTAGATAGAACCCGAATCTTGAACCATACAACCATTAGAATGATTAGTGAGTTGGCTCAAGCTCCGGTTCTACCGGGTTGAAGGCATTGAGTGTAAAAGAGTTGAGAGAAAGTTGGAAATCCTTCTTTCAATCCTTCACACCCTGTAAATGTTCAGATCTATGATAGATCTTAGCTTGTTTATGTGGAAATCGGTTAGATCCGAGCTATCCATGGTGGATTGAGGCCAAAACGTGATGTTCTTGAAGAACACCATGATGACATCATCCTAGAATGCTTAGATCTTAATGATTTCACGGTTAGAAATCAAGATTTGAAAGATAGAAAGGTGTAGGAGTGTGTATTGATCAAGAAAGTACAAGATTTAGGATGAAAACTTACCGGAATCGGAAGAAATCTGAGAAAAGATGAGGAGCACGAGCTGTTCGGTTAGAGAGTTTCCAAAAGTGGAAAGAATGACAATGACAGCCTTATTTATAGGCTCCAAAAGAGGAAAGGGTTGGTCGATCGGTCAGGCATCCCGATCGGACAGTCTGCCCGATCGGCTGGGCTGTTCGATCGACTGACAGCCTGATCGATCAACAGCCTGGTTCGAGTATTCGGTGCGACGGTTTTCGATATTTCGATTTCGATTGAAGATGATACGAATACGATAGAGTTTCCTATTCAAATTACTTTTAATCCCAACCACTATATCTAACATTCAATCATCTATATTTCACACTATCCTTACGTTACCATTCGTCATAATTCGACTTCGATTACGTTCGATTTGAGTTTTAAGTTTTGATTCGGGTTTCGATTTATTCGATTGAATACCACACAAAACATAAAGTAAGCACGCACAGGTAACACATAAGGCACACACACAAGTATAATAACAACCAAAGTTCGCGTAATTTGAGATTCGAGTTCGATTGATGATTGGATTAGCTTGATTATTGATTGATTAACTTTATCGCATTGTTACTTCCTACTATTCACAGTCGGTTCGCGTCGATTAAACATTCGGCTACTTCGATTTATTCTGATTAACAACACTTACTCCACATAATACAAATAAAACATAAAATAGACTGATTATAGTCAAAGAAGTCAAAGTTGACTTAGACTTTGACTTTGACTTTGACATTTGAAAACACAGGGTGTTACAAAAACATCTCCTTTAACTACTGGAGCGACGGAGGGTTTGCACTGTTGCATGTTATACCGTGTAAGGAAATGATCTATGTAAGCCTTCTAGGACAATCCTAAGATCCCTTTGTGTCTATCTCGGTGGATTTCGATGCCAATGACGTAAGAAGCATCTCCAAGATCCTTCATGTCGAAGTTATGCGAGAGTAACCGCTTCGACTCATGCAACATGTCTAAACTATTACTTGCCAATAGAATATCATCTACGTAAAGGACAAGTATAGTAAAGTTGCTCCCACTCATCTTGAGGTAGGTGCATTGATCCAATTGATTATTCATAAAACCTTGTTTCTTCATGACTTCATCAAACTTGAGGTACCATTGACGTGATGCTTGTTTTAACCCGTAAATGGATTTCTTCAACTTGCACACTAGATGCTCCTGACCTTCAGGCTTAAAGCCTTCAGGTTGTTTCATGTAAACATCTTCGTCTAAGTCTCCGTTAAGGAAAGCGGTCTTAACGTCCATCTGATGCAGCTCTAAATCAAAATGAGCTACTAGGGCCATGACGATCCTTAATGAATCTTTACGAGAGACAGGTGAAAACGTCTCTTGATAATCAATTCCCTCTTTCTGAGTGTAGCCCTTTGCAACCAATCTCGCTTTGTAGCGTTCAACGTTCCCATTCGGATCCAGTTTTGTTTTGAACACCCATTTACATCCTACTGGTTTGACACCGTTGGGTAATTCTACCAAATCCCAAACGTCATTTTTCTTCATGGATTCAAGCTCATCAATCATTGCTTTATTCCATTTAGAAGACTGATCACTGCTTATGGCTTCATTATAAGAGATAGGATCATTGAGCTTTCCGGGATCCATTTCAGTCAGGTAGGTAACATAATCATCCCAATTAGTAGGCCTTCTTTGCCTAGATGACCTCCTGAGTGGATTATCGGGTTCAGCATTGTCTTGGTTTTGAGCGTTTGATGTGCCTTCGTCATGAGGTATAATAGGTTCTGATTGTAGAGGTAAATTTGGAGTTGGTGCAGTAGCTTCAGGTGCAGTAGTTGCATTAGGTACAAGAGGAGTAATCGGAGTAATGGTAAGCGACGAGTCTCCCCCCCCCCCCGTGTCTTGTACTTCTTGCAATTCTTCGTAAGGGTTGGTACTGCTCCCACTGACCTTGAAATCCTCCAGGAACGCAGCACGCTTGGTTTCAACAATACGGGTGACATGAGAAGGACAATACAAACGATAACCCTTAGAATTATCAGGATACTCGATAAAGAAACAGGTAACTGTCTTAGGGTCAAGTTTTCTTAGGAAAGGATTGTAAAGTTTTGCTTCAGCAATGCAACCCCATACTTTTATATATTTAAGACTCGGTTTCCTTCCTGTCCAAATTTCATAAGGAGTTTTAGGGACAGACTTAGAAGGAACTCTATTGAGTATATGAACAGCTGCTTTTAGCGCTTCAGTCCAGAGGAATAATGGTAAATTGGTGTTGGCTAACATACTGCGCACCATGTTCATAAGGGTACGGTTTCTTCTTTCAGCGACACCATTCTGCTGAGGTGTACCAGGCATGGTGTATTGGTTCACAATTCCCTGGCCCTTACAAAACTCATAAAATGGACCAAGAGCTTGACCCACATCAGTATGTCTTCGATAATATTCACCGCCTCTATCTGATCTCACAACTTTAATCTGACGATCTAATTGCTTTTCAACTTCAGCCTTATAATCTTTAAAAGTTGTTAGAGATTCAGATTTCTCCTTAATAAGATACAAGTACATGTAACGAGAATAATCGTCAATAAAAGTGATAAATGAAGTATGTCCTGTTATGCCAGCGATTTGGTAGGGACCACTAATGTCAGTGTGAATGAGTTCTAATAAATTAGAGCTCCTAGTGGCACCTTTCTTATTCGCTAATGTCATTTTACCTTTAAGACATTTGACACATGTTCCAAAATCAGAGAAATCGAGAGGAGGTAAGACTTCATCCTTTACAAGACGATTTAATCGTTCTTTTGAGATGTGGCCTAGACGCTGATGCCACAACATGAATGAAGTCTCTAAGTCTCGTTTCTCTTTCATCTTTGTGATTGATTCATTAATGTTATATGACAACAAAGATTTGGAAAAGCCATCATCTAGTTCTAATCTATAGAGACCACCATCCAGAATACCAGTACCATAAAGAACAGAATCATAGAGGATACAGAGTTCGCGATGACCATGGGAAACAATAAAACCGTCCATGTCTAACTTTGGTCTTGATACAAGGTTCCGAGTTACCTCAGGAACATATAAGGTATCATAAAGTTTAATACATAAACCAGTTTTCATAACTAATTGTAATGTTCCAATGGCCTTCACTTCTAATTCTCGATCATCCCCAACCTTAAGCGTTCTTTGGTTTCTTTCCAGCTTCCGGATTGAAAGGAATCCCTGAGTTGAATTGGTAACATGAACCATAGAACTAGAATCAAACCACCAAGAATTAGCAGGAACACTTAAATTATAAGACTCAAGTATCATAAAATAATCGTTACCTTTCTTAGCCAGCCACTCCTCAAAGTCAGGGCATTCCTTCTGCATATGTCCTGCCTTTTTACAAAACTTGCAGCGGATTCTGCCTAAGGAGTTCTTAGAGCTGGAAGGTGCACTTGTATTAGGATTGGGCCTTTGGACTTTAGAAGCATCCTTCCTCTGATGATTGTTCTTCCGCTTCTTAGAGTTGGAGGTAGTGAAGTTAGCAACATCGGTAGTGCGATCCATCCTCATACGCTCTTCCTCCTGTACGCACATGGTGACCAGCTCACTCATCGTCCATTTATCCTTCTGAGTGTTGTAACTGATCTTGAATGATTCAAAGGACGAAGGAAGCGAAGTGATGATGAAATGAACGAGAAAACCATCACTGATTTCCATTTCCAGCCCCTTCTGCTTATTGGCCATGTCATTCATCATCATGATGTGCTCGCGAATGCCGTTCCTCCCATCATACTTAGTTGTCACCAGCTTGAGGATAAAGGTACTAGCGTGTGATTTAGACGTCCCCTTGAACTGCGCCTCCACATGTTCCAAGTAGGTTTTAGCATCTTCAGAATCAGGAATGGCTCCTCTGATTGCATTACTGATGGACTGCTTCATGAACATGAGAGACATGCGGTTACACCTAGTCCATTTTTCATGAACTATATGCTCAGCAGCAGTACTCTGAGTGGTAAGGTCCACTGGCTTATTCTCTCTTAGAGCATAATCAAAATCCAGCAATCCAAGTGTAAGCATGAGGGCATCCTTCCATGCAGCAAAGTTATCACCAGTCAAAAGTGGAATCCCCTGATTTGGTGCTGATAGTGGAAATAAGATGAGCAAGTTATGATACTTAGGAAGAAGTTCTAATGTGATCTAAGGGCATGTTAAACTAAGGCAGGCATAAATAATGCCCATTTTACAATATGAAGCTGTGATATTGTCTATTACTAACATCAAAATAATAGACATAGTTAAAATTCTACTTAAACGAAGACAAATCAGCTTTGGCCAGAAGTGTAATCATTTAAGCATATGTACAAAGTGGTTGTAACAAATCAGCTTTGGCCAGAAATTGAGACAATCACTTTAGTTATGCACTTGTTAAGTATGCCATCTATGAAAGAATTAAATCAGCTTTGGCCAGATATTAAGACATTCATGTTTATGATGCACACTTAACATAGCTTTCGTAATACTTGGATGATAAGTAGATGTATCAAGTCAGCTTTGGGCAGAGATGATACATCAAAAGCTCATTCAAGTTAAGCCATTTTGGTTTTGTAAAGCATTATCTGATTCTGATTAATTAACTGAGTTCACTGGGGGGTGCAGGGGGACAGCGTGCCCCCGCACGGGGTTCGGGGCGGAGCCCCGAGCCAAATTTTAGTTCACATTAACTGCCAAATTTTATGAACACTCATGATTTCGGATGAATCATGTCTTGGATTCATCCGAAATGACTAATTTCGAAACATTTCGGACTATTCGAAATGGATGATTTCGAATGATTTCGGATGTGTCCAAGACGCGTAAGTCGAGTTATTTCGGATGATTTCGGATGATGATACTTAGTTCGAGATTCATTCGAAATGGTCAGTTCTTGATGATCCGTGATGGATTTCGGATGGTAATGCTTAGTCCGAGATTCATCCGAAATGGTCAGTTGTTGATCCGTAATGGGCGAACAATGTTCATCCGGAATGATCAGACAGTTGCTGATCCGTAATGGGCGAACAATGCTCATCCGGAATGATCATCCGTAATGATCAGATCCGTAATGTGTTCTTCAAGTTGTTACAGCTGTTAATGTGAAAACATAACAGAAAAAATCAAAATCTTAGGAATTGTGATAGAGTTTCCTATTTTATCATTGATCTAATTTTATCAGAAAATTTCGAAAATCATAATCTGTTTATCCTATTAACAGATTTCGAAAAAACTTATTAGATAAAATTAGATCAAAATTAGGAAAAAATCCACAATTCAAATCATCTTCCAAATCATAAAGGAAACTTCGAATTTTAACTAAGAACATGATGAGCCCTAAAAAAATAACCTTAAACCCTATATCCGAAATCTGGAAATTTACTGAACATTTAATCAAATTCTTAAACATTATGATTTCAGAACAGTAATAATTGGATAAAACATATGATCCGAGATGGTGTCTCGGATGAAAAACCGAAATTTATTTAGGGTTTTAAAATCCTGTTTTCCAGTTTTATTCTAGACTCGTGGATACAAAACAGAACTGACTAATCAACATATGCTCTGATACCACATGTTGGTTCAGTTTTGTTTATACACGAGGAAAAACATTAAAACACACCTGTTACAGCATACAGTGCAGTGGAGAATCCAGTCAGAGATGATCCCATTGTGTTCGACATATGTGTCAGTGTGATCTGGTTCCTCCTTAGGGTGCCAACTGATGATGGTGACAATGAAAACCGACAAGGGAATCGGTTATGGGAGAGGAGGTCGATGATGATGATGTTATGATTAGGTTTTCTAATTAAGTGTGTAACCTAATGACCTCCACATAATTCTCCTTATATAAGCACTCAGGAGGAAACCTAATTAGTTAATAAGGGTAATATGGTCTATCAACAATTACTAACTAATTAATAATAATAGGTTATTATATATTTTGATCTATATTATGTAAATGATTATAATGGCTACTAAATTAAATATTAAACATAATATATTTAATCTTACAAACCATGGTTAGATGAAAATAATTTAATATGTAATTCCACACAAATATAAAATAACCTTAAATTAAATAAAGTAACAAGGATTTTGTCCTTTTCGGACTTGGCGTGTTTATTGGTACGGTTCATGGACTGCATAGTTTTCAACCGTGACCTAACAGAGACTTCATGCAAACCAAGTCATGTGATTCTTTCCAGATTGCACCAAACTAATTCTTTTAGAATATCATCACTCTTTTTGTGTTTTTAATTTTATTTTCACATTTTGTTAAATTTTTATAGTTCATAGTTTGTTGGCAAAAGCTTTTAACAAATATATTTTTATTCCTTTAAATTTTAACACTATAACTCAAATTAAAGAGAGACCAATGAGCGTAGGGCTGACTCGGAGGAGAGGTATGGCGGGGCCGTCTAGGGCTCACTCTTTCCCGGGGCCAAAATAATTTGAAAAAAAATATATATTTTATTTTTTAAATATTTTAAGGGATCATATTTTGTTTTTCTACTCATCCGACCCTGGATTTTCGAAGATTCTCAAGAGTGGCCTTGAATGAGCGATTGAGCGGGTCTCTCAAGAGGGGATGAAATCCCTTTTTCTACTAGGCAAATGTGTTGAACCCAATGTTTTTAAACCCGTACCGGGCCGGCTGGCTGGACCGATCTGGCCGGGAGCCGGAAGCATCACCGGGCCGGTTCTTGCATTTAACCCCTTTCAACATCGACCCGGAGGTCGGGTCAGGATTTGGGCAGTCGGGCCGGCGGTTTGTCTAGTTAAGGTCGGGCCGTTTTTTTTTTAATTAAAAGATGCCCTAAATGATCTCGTATATTTGCATTAC
The DNA here is from genome assembly GCF_002127325.2 of Helianthus annuus. Taxonomy (NCBI): domain Eukaryota; kingdom Viridiplantae; phylum Streptophyta; class Magnoliopsida; order Asterales; family Asteraceae; genus Helianthus; species Helianthus annuus. The sequence continues at coordinate 50,231,679 of NC_035433.2, read as the reverse complement.
AACTTACGTCTACAAAAAAAGGAACCACTTGGAGCATCAAAGGCTAAGCGATCTCTATATATTATATATATTTTTATATAATTTATGACGTAACTCGGGTCTTAAATTCAGTTGGACTTCCGTTAATGGAGTGACCTTGAATGGATCAGGATGTACTGGACCGTGCCTACTAAATTACGTTTTTGGCCCCTGTGGTTATATCACTTTTACTATATTAGCCCAAAATAAGATTTTTTAACACATGTGCCCCCATGGTCTTTATAACTAACTATTTTGGCCCTGAGTCTAACCAAACCACAAACTCTGGTAAATTATTAGTCACATAGCAGACACATGATGGATATTATGGTAATTTATCCTCCCACATTTAGTGACACCTATTAAAAACAAATTAATACCCATTTCCCAAATTTGTTTTTAATAGGTGTCAGGAAAAGGGGAGGAGAAATTACCATAATACCCATCATGTGTCTGCCATGTGACTAATAATTAACCAGAGTTTAGGGTTTGGTTAGACTCAAAGGCCAAAATAGTTAGTTATAGAGACCATGAGGCACATATGTTAAAAAATCTTATTTTGGGTTAATATAATAAAAGTGATATAACCACAGGAACCAAAAACGTAATTTACTCATACTTAATTGGACCGTGGCTAATATAGATAGGTGTATCTTCTACACCATTAATAGTTAAGGTCCTAATATTTTTAAAAACTTTTTAAAGTTTGTTTTTTTAATTAACAATAACCTACCAATATACCGAACACAACCCGTGTTACCGGATACATCGCTTACTCGGAAAACAGAGACAATATGTGGTGATGTTTTGAGTGGTGATGACAAAAGAGGGTGGGGAATGACTGCTAATTATCCGGTAAAAAGGACAAAAAAATTTATTGACATTAACTATTGAACTATATAAAATTTAAAAGAAAAATAAAATGAGAATACATACGAGCACAAGTTGCTTTCACGTCATCATTAGTAGCAATTTCAGAGAATTCGAGAAAATTGTGAAGAAAAAACTAAATCACATTTTTTTATGATTTTATGTCTACATAAACGTATAAAGTTTGAAAACTTCTGAATGCTTAAGTGTTAAACCAGTAATATGTCTAAACCATTAAGTGCTGAATTAGTAAGTGGTCTGAACCATTAAAAGCCAGTATAATGTTTAACCCTTCAGAGACAAATGTCTGATTAATTCAGATTAGAGGTCTTGACCATTCAGACTCTGTATAATACTTAACCATTCAGAGGCAAATGTCTGAACCATTCAGACATCTGCTCACGAAACAAACAATCTGAACCATTAAGTGCTGAACCAGTAAAAGGTCTGAACCATTAAGAGACTCATTAAGAGATAAACAAACAACCCCTAAGTGTATTCGATGGCTATAAAAAAATAGTAAATTAATGATTTTCTTGAAAAAAATATGTTATGATGATTATAGTATGTTCTCTTCAAATTTTAATGTTTTATTCAGTGATACACCAAGTAGGTTTGATGGATATTATACCCTTATACAATTAGCAACTTAGGGTATGTCTCATTTGTTTAAAAGTCACACCTTTTAGTTCATTTTACTCACACCTTTTCATTGTATACTTAAGTTATGTCTTATTTGTTTAAAAGTCACACCCTTTATTTCATTTTACTCACACTCTTTCATTTGTTTATTATATATTATTATATTACCTATAACTACAAAAAGCAACTTGGGTCATACTCTTTCGCTTAAAAGTCGTGTCGGTTAAAATACTATATTATATATATAAAATTAGCATGAGCCGTGTTGTTTTGTATATAGTATATAGATTAAAAGGAAAACAATTCATGACATCGGTTCGTTGTTTGTAGCGCCTCTTTGTCAACCAATATCATTTTTTCCCTGATTTCCCTCTAAATAGTTATGTTTATTTGGTGATGAACATAAGAAATAAATTATATGAGTACTAACATGTAGATCTAAACCGAATTTCATGTTGCATCCCCAGTATGCGTTAAAAATCTAAACCGAAAACGGTGCCCAGTTTCCTTTGTAAAATTTTTATTTTGATACTGATGAATGGAATCACTTTGCCAATCTCCTGGTATATAAATACAAACATATATATAAGTTGGAGTTTAGATTTCGATTGAAGGCAGAAAAGTAATTGTTAATTACATATATTCGATGATCATGTGGTGGGAAAGTTTGTTTTTGCATAATATGTTATCATCTCCAAACTAAGCGGCCTATTTGGAATGCAAGATATCGATCGTCGGTGATTCCTTAATGGTTTTTTGTCTTATAGATGATTTCTAACGGTTTACGCTTTGATTATTATTTCATCTTTTCGATTCTTTTACATTTTCATTGTGTGGTGTGCAACTTTATAACATTCTTTTACGTTAGGATCAATTGGTTTTCCTTTTACGATTTGTTCATTATTATTGTTGTCTTTGAAATGATAAAACAAGGATTCAAGGAATCCATTAAATCATGGTATCTTCATTCAAGAATCTTGATGATTTGTAAATCTTTCAAATTGAGTATTTTGATTAAGAGATTTTGATTGATTTGTTTCAGTAAACTGAGAAATTCTTTTTCTATGTTTTCTAAGTTGCGGTTGCAAACGATGATGTGACGGTTTCATCAGATGATTAAGGGCTCTTCTTGATTCAAGTCAGAATACATCAAATAATTCTTTGGTTAGTACGATTCTAATTGGCATAGAATATTTCGGAATATGTACAGAATAATGAACAATAGGTGTTTGAATTAGCATGATTGACAAACGGGAACCGAAGCGTGCATCATCACCTACGTAAGACAACCGCTAGGCGGTTTTTTATTGGAGTTTCCGAATCTTCTCTTCTTTTGTGGCAGTCATATGAGACTGGGATCAGTTGCAAACTGTACTTAGTGAGCAATTCATTTTTCTCACTTTCATATGGTAACTAAAGTGCTTTTATTGTCCCTTTAATTTCATCCTCTAATGCATTGTTCTCTACTGATGCCTAGAATCGAAATTAGTGTTCTAGAATTTCGCATCAATGTTGTACGATATTAGTGTTCTAAAATACATGCCTCGAATTTTGTTTCAGAAATGGCGAATATAGAATAGAGACCAAAGAAAACACCGACGCCAAAATTCGAGGGTGTGGTGACACATAGGGAAACACGGTCGCCAAAATTCGTGAAATTTAAACTACGGAAGAGGATTTGAAGTTTGATTTGATGATGAGATTGTCGTTGGCGAAAATGGTAGGGGTGAATCAATAAATGATGCAAGTTAGAGACTCTTTGTTTACCTCTTAATGAGACTCTTAATGGTTTAGACCTCTTACTGGTTCAGCACTTAATGGTTCAGACTGTTTGTTTCACAAGCAGATGTCTAAATGGTTCAGACATTTGGCTCTGAATGGTTAAGCATTATACAGAGTCTGAATGGTTAAGACCTCTAATCTGAATTAGTCAGATATTTGCCTCTGAACGGTTAAACATTATACAGGCTCTTAGTGGTTCAGACCTCTTACTGGTTCAGCACTTAATGGTTCAGCACTTAATAGTTCAGATCTCTTAGTGGTTCAGCACTTAACCATTCAGATGTTGCCAAACAACCCCTTAGAGATAGTGTTGCTTATAATTTATTCAATCATAGCCATGGTCTACTTTTGTTTCTTCATGCTGCATGAATAGTTTGATTTGAGGTGTTAATGAATAATTCAAGTGTAATAATGGAAATATCATTATTCATTAAAGTTCATTCTTAATATGATCGTACAACCATTAAAAAGTTCACACATACATACACTGTTTTTATGTGGCAAAATATACAGCTTACTGTATTACTATATTCATGTTACAAGAAAAGAATGTTTTAAAGAAAACCACTTTTGTGTGGTGTTATAGATCAGAGATTGGACAAAATGAAAAAAAAAAAGCTTTGCATTTTCATTTCTCATAATCATATACTAAAAACATTCATAACCGACATCCCGCCGCAACGCGCGGGTTGCCGTCAACTCGTACAATTACAAATATAATGATATTTTCTTAAACTAAATTAATTAATTAGATATTTTTTTGCATGCAATTATTAATGTGTATTATAGATAGTGATTTGAGTAGAGTTATATGATCTTTGGGCTATCAAATCATATTTTATTGAATCTAAATCATATATAGTAGAGCATTCACGTCGAGTCTCTATCTCCGTCTATATAAAAACATATCTTTCTCTAGATTTTTTTACTTTTTTAAAAACATCTCTTATCTAACTATCTATCTCTAGCTATTTCTTACTCACAAAAACTTATTCTATTATTTTCACTTTCCTACACACTCACAATAACAATATAGAGGGTTGATTATAAACCCTCTAAATATAGAGGTGTACTTACATTTTTAAAATTTTTTCTCTATTATAAAGATTTCAATGTGATGATGTTTTTGTTGTTTTCTTTATTATTTTCTCTATATTATATAGAATAGGGCCTCTGTTATGAATGCCCTTAGACCTCATTCTCTTGGGCATATAAATCTATGCATATAATATTTAAATAACTCGATAAGTAACATTAATAATTAATACGAGCTCAACAAAATGATTTAAAACTTCTATTTCCACCAATAACCTAATTATATATAAGCTAAAACCTGGTTTTCTTTTATTAACAGTGAAACAATAATAAGCTGAACTAAGACTGTGGGGTATGGTGGGCTTGAGTTGGGGCTTGGGTTGGGGCATGAGTTGACACGTGGAAAACAAACTTAAACCCACGCCTATGGGGTATGGTGGGGCTTGGGTTGGGGGCATGAGTTAACACATGGGGGCATGTGAAATGGCTAGTTTGGTTTGGCCATTGAGAACCTGCCATGTCACCTTGCTAGCCCGCCCCACGCCCGGCTTCAAAGCCAAGCCCCAAGGACCATGCCCCAACCCAAGCCCACCCGGGATGGTGGCTTGGGCGTTTTCTCCCAACCCACGCCCCATTCCCCATGGCCTAATACGGTAACAATTTAGTTTTATTGTTTCATAAATGCACTAGTTACACAATTTTTAGTTTTATTGTTTCATAAATGCACTAGTTACACGATAGGATTTAAAGATCTAATCTTTTGGTTGTAAAGCGCATCACTTAACATCAGAATATCCCATTAAGGACACTTAAACATATGTGATAAGGATTAGGTTCAAACGTAAACATTTTCTCCAGCGTGAACTGATCTGGGCCCTTGATTCTTATGATCTTGAGATCAAAGTGAGTGGCATGATAGTAAATATGTGGTTAATTTTTTCCATTTAATTCAATGAAAAAGGATATATCTGTAATTTCCATTTTAAATTATTTGCATAAATCCCGTTCTCTCTCACAAATCAATATTCAAACTTTCTTCAACATCCAATTTTCTCTCTCACCTTCACCATAATTGAAGAAAAGATAGGGGTTGTTCGCCGGATCGTTTTATCACCGGAAAACTTTGTTCCTCGTCTCCTAGTTTTTCTGATCAACAGATGAAGTTCGTTGTCTCGTTTCTCAGATGCGAATCGAACAAAAGGTGAAGTTCGCTGGATCGCCGGATCGCTGATCAACAGGTGAAGTTCGCTGGATCGCCGGATCGCTGCATCGCCGGAATCGAAGAAAAAAAGCCGGATCTCTCGATTTCTCTCGGTATGTTTTTTGGAGATTTAGTGTTTTGTGTTTGTGCATTTTTGTTGGTTTTGTATCAAATCAAATCCCTAACAGAATAACCGCATCTGATCCGTCGTTTGATCTCTCTCCGGTCACCATGGCGGCAAAGAAAAGGCTAGAAAAGGCAAAGAAAAAGGAAGCTGCGTTTATAGTAACCATTGCAAAACGAGAGCAGGAGATTGCAGATTTGAAGGTAATTTTGTTATCTTGTCAATTGTGTGAATACATAATGGGCCTATATTCACAAATTGTGTATAAAATGGATCTCTTATTGCCACTATATCTACCACGTTACGTTAAGCAATCAGTGCTCTTAGTTGTTTTTTTTTCTAGAATTTTGTTGGATTCTGTTTTTAACTTAAAAAAATATGTTAAGTGAATACTATCACTACTTGCTGTCTAATTGCTATTTATATTCAATTATTTCAGATCTGTGGAATGATTGAATGAAATGATTGATGTGTTCTGTGGAAGTGTGTGTAACACCCCGAAAATATAAATCCTTATATTAGAAAATTCAAAGAGTAAATAAACAAGAACTAGTTAACTAGGAAAAATCTAACCTAGTTAAATACAAGGCTAACAACAACTTGAATAGGGTTAAATAACCAAAACTAAGTGTTAAACAAAAGTGGAGGGACCAAAATTGTTAAAAATGAAACTTGTATTACTAATAGTAACAAAATCAAAACCAAACACCCCATTTAGGGGTCTTGGTCGATCAAAGAACAAGCAGGGGCGACATCCCCCATTTCCAAACCCTAACTTCAAGCAAATCTCTAAATTGAAGCCTCAAATCAGCCCTAAATCAAGTCTTGAACACGAATTAGTGATCCTCATCGCAAGAGGATTAATAGGTATGTAAAATTTGATGAGAATTCTCTACTTGAAATCGTCATGAATTTAAGCAATCTGAAATTTGTTGATGCATGATAGTAATTTAGTTAGATTAATGATGATATAGTGTCTAGGAGTAAAACCTAGACAACTACATGTGAATTTGTGCCCAAATTCAGGAAATTCCATGAATCCATGGAAGCTAGGTTATGGGTTTTATAAGATGATGATGAACACTAGGATTTGAATGATAATTCTAGTATAAATTTCATTATAGGAGGTAATTCCTGTGATATTGATGCTAAGATGTGTGCAAGGTTTACTAATTAAAGTGAAATTTGAGGTTTAATTGCAAGTCATGAACTTGGAAATGATGGTAGGAAAATCTGACCCGTTAGGTGTTTGTTGAAATGCCTAAGTGGGGTTTTTATGCTAAATTTGATGAAAACGCAGAATTTGACCATGTCTTATAAATGATGTGATTATGGTCGTGAAAAGAATTCTAAACAAGTTAAAAATTGAATTTATTAGGCAAAGAGTCCGGATCATCAAGCGGACAAGCCGGAGGGAATTCATGGGGAAAAGGCGCGCTTTAAAGGTATGAAATTTATCGTTTCATTACATTATATTTGTTATTAAGTTTCATCTCATTATTCAAACACGATGATCGAGAGTTACCCTTATGGTATGAACTCGGCTAAAGTCTTAAACAAGTAATAAACATGGAAATTGGGCGTCCGTAAGGTGCCTTATTTAGTACCCAAACGGGTCAAAACAAGTTTTGGTGTTTAGCATGAAGTTAGATATCATTATAAAGCACGGTTATAATTATTGTATAAGTTGTAAGTTGGATGCGCTAAACTTGTTGCGAAGATTTAACTCTTCATACAGGAGTTAAGGATCCGAATTTGGTAAGCATGTTTAAGTTGTAAAGTTGATAAACATGAATTCCTGAACTGGCAGCTGATGCACGGTCATGCACCCAACGGCACGACCGTGCAGTCCCTACGACGTGGGGGCACTGGCAGTGCACCAGCCAGTGCACTGGTTTGCTCGGAAACGCACGACCGTGCGATTAGGTGCACGACCGTGCGCCACCTTGCGTCGGCCAGCTTCGCGTAGGCAGTAAAATAAGGCGTCGGGTGAAATGGATAAATGCAAGGGGCGTCGGCGACGGCCATAGGGGCGTCGGCGACGGCCCCCAGAAATGTCAATTTGCTGCAGAATCGTATTCATAGTCCGAAAACGCTAAAGCTTGCGTAACTTTTAAACCGTTTACCCGTTTAACCTCCCGTTTCTTCCTACTTGCTTGTAATTTCATAATTCTCGATTTCTCTAGGTGGTTTTAACACACCTTTTCATTTATTTCATTGGTCAAGAACCATGATACTAACATTGGGTTAAAATGCTCAGTTTTTCAGGTTTTCTAGCAGAAGGGTGATGATCAGGCATATGAATCCGAACCGAACACTTTAACAAACGCTTCCGCACATGATCTTTTGTTTTAAAAACTATGTAAACAATTGTAGTTATCGTTTGATTATGATTTCCTAAGAACAATACATGTATGATGTGTCTAGTTATGGTCTAGAATATTAAAAGATTTTGTAAACTCTAAATTTTTGGCATCAAGTGTAAGGTTCTATGTTATTAAATCTAGTACTTTAAACTGGGTGTTACAGTGTGCTGGATAGTGATCTAGTTATATGTGGTTATGGATTTGATTTTGAGTGTTGTGATGTTGCAGTTGCCGAACATAGGGATTAATCCGCAGTTTATTACGTTTACGAATGTAACGATGGTGTCGGATAAGTTTATATGTGTTCGTGAAACGTCGCCGCAAAATAGTGTGGTGATCATTGACATGAACATGCCAATGCAACCACTACGTAGGCCGATTACTGCTGACTCGGCTTTTATGAATCCGATTTCGAAGATTCTGGTTTTAAAGGTACAATTTGATATTAGGTCGTGAAATTATGCGTTAGTCGCTTTGTTTCTGCCGTCTAATTTATTTAGCAACCAACTGGCTGGCCTTCTGATACATTTGAATCGCCAGACTCTTGTTAGTGACAACTGTGATCTCTGATCCAGTTTGACCCTACCAAAAGGAATATTGGATTTAAATTACACCACATAAAGGACCTGTTACACACGCACACATATTGACCCTACCAAAAGGAGAACATATATTTTATTTTGAACCCTATTTCTCTGTGGTTAAACTTGTGTTCTATTTTTCTAGCTTGTAGGAACAGATCACTGCACTTTCAATTCTACACAGAAGTCTTTTGGAATTGATGATTTTCGCAAAATACCAAATGGGGTCAACGGTAAAATACATGTTCTAGAACCTTTGTATACCTCCTGAGCCTTTTCTCATGGCATTTTCCAGACACACCCTTGATGCGCTACAGTTATCGTCCTCAAAATTACTCAGACACTAATATCAACTTTCATTTGTTGCAGGGTTGTAATGATTTCAGTTTCTTTTCAAGTCGAAACATTAAGGTTGCAATGCCTGTTGGGAACTATACTACATCGAGCATGAAATTCAGGTACTAGTCTATTTCTAACTAGAACTACAGTTTTGATGTGTTATTTGAATGGACTATAACTATACACCGTCATTATTAGATGTGTCATTAGTTTTTTCACTGCTTTAAGGCGATGTACACATATGTATTCTGATTTTGGTTGTTTTTAAGGCGCTGTACACATGTGTATTCTGATTTTTGCTTTGGTTTTAAGCCGTTGTACACATGTGTATTCTGATTTTTGCTTTGTTTTTAAGGCGCTGTACACATGTGTATTCTGGTTTTGCTATGTTTTTAATGCGATGTACACATGTGTATAGCGTCTGTTTTTGTGATATCTCATATTTTTTTTGTGTATTGAATGTGTAAAGTTGTTGATGTACACTTGTGAATTATGCAAAGTACTAATTGCTGAGTTTTTTGTGTTATTATAGGAGACGTCATAAACGAGGAAAGTGGAGATGGAAGGTCGATAAGGATGATTCACGTATGAGGTCGATAAGGATGATTCACGTATGTTTTTTGCTTGGTCGATAAGGATGATTCAGCATACAACGCGGCGAATAGTTGTAAAAGACTATGTCCTTTTTATTTTTCCGATTATGTTGAGTTTATTGTTTTCACGAAACTGGAACTTGTAATTGTATGTTTTTTTTGGTTTGGCAAACATTATGGAAATTGTTATTTGCTTAATATAAAATAGGTTTACAAGTTTTGTTTATATGTATGTATTATGTAGCTAATAGGGGAAGGATGTATAGAAAACCCACTTTAATTTAGAAAACCCGGGAAACTCAAAGCTCCCGATGTTTTTTTTTTCTTGAAAAAATTTACACATGTTATATACATGTTTTTAAGGGTTTTGGGCAAAAAAAAAATAAAAAAAGCGCCGAGTAGATATTTAAAAAAAAATAAACAAGTTTTGGTGTACACATGTTACATTCATCTGACATATTTGTAACATGTGTTACACCAAAACTTGTTTATTTTTTTTAAAAATATCTACTCGGCGCTTGTCTGATTTTTTTTGCCCAAAACCCTTAAAAACATGTATATAACATGTGTAAATTTTTTCAAGAAAAAAAAACATCGGGAGCTTTGAGTTTCCCGGGTTTTCTAAATTAAAGTGGGTTTTCTATATATACTTACATATGTAGCTAATTACACATATGTACCATGCTGAGTACACATGTGTACTATTCAATTCATATCAAAGTACACATGTGTATACCGTTGAAATATGAAGGTTACGTGAATCTTAAAAATCATAATCTGAATTCTGGTGGTAAAATCTAAAAAATAAAAATGAAATAAAAGATAATGTGGATAATAAATTTAAAATAGGAAAGATGTAACTTAATTCAGTTATTAAAATAATGATTTAAATCTAATTTTTTATATAATTACAATCATACCCTTAACAACTAAAAAGGAAATCAATGGTCCAGATTAGTTCACGTATGGGATTAGGTTCACGCTAGAACCCTACCCTATGTGATAATATATAAATAATATATGTTCACCTTTTACTTTAGAAAATGTTACTTACATATCCACCAGCGAAGTTTAGGCTTAAAACCTACACCTTTTGTCCATTATAGGACTAGAATTCTTAACCTCACAAGTTAAAACACATTTTGAACACTTTAGCACCGATAGACTATAACCTTTTGGTAAGCGTAGATTTATCTAAAAAAAATTACATCATTAAATGTACAACATTTATAGCTTTTGTTCTTCACCATCTCAACTAAAGAGTCACTTTCAGACATTTATACCCTTTTGTTCTTCTCCACCTCAAATAAAGAGTCACTTTCAGACCCCTACTGTCGTTTCAGACCCTCACTGTCGACTTATAAATTAAAGTTGTAGGGGAAATTGATTTTAGTAATAATTTCATATTTTACAACAAGTTTAGGGTTTTGTATTTGTTATATAAAAGCCATTATGGAGAAAGAGACATAAAAGGTACAATGGTCCAACGAAGGAACCAAAACCTTTCAGCCGGATTATCGGTGTAATATTTTGTCCCTCGCAATAGCAATTAATATTGTTTGTTTTGCCATAGGATGCTTAAATTTTTATTTTTATTTTCCCGTGTATAGATTTCGTCACCCATACTATGATTACCCACACCCAAACACGCTCGACCACAAAATTTCCTCATCCACAACCAACATACACAATATACGTCGATTATATTTAAAATCGGTCTTATGAGCTCAATATTTCTCATGTTCATTACCCATATAGGATCTCCTAAACATGTAATTGAAACACTTGTTCATATAGTAAGAAACTCATATTAAGTGTTATAAATAAAACTATTTGATATACTATAAGGAGTTAAATGTCATTTTAGTCCCTGTGGTTTGGATCATTTTACTAGTTTAGTCCAAATGTTTCATTTTTCTCCTGTGGGTCCAAAAAGGTTTCACCGTTGCCATTTTAGTCCACTGGGTTAACTTCATCCATTTTTTGTGTTAACCAGAAGGGCAATTCGTCATTTTATATGTAATTTTGTTAACTAGAAGGGCAATTCAGCCATATAAAATGACCGAATCGCTCTTCTCGTTAACAAAAATAATGGATGAAGTTAACCCAGTGGATTAAAATGGCAATAGTGAAATCTTTTTAGACCCACAAACAAAAAATGAAACCTTTAGACTAAACTATCAAAATAATCTAAACCAGAAGTACTAAAATGACATTTAACTCATAAGTTATAGTTAATTTTAGAAAAGTTACATGAAATATACATTACTATTTTACTTTGGTAAAAATAAGAGTTTAGGGTAGTGTGGACCAAGGGGCAGGGCAGGGGCACCTTTTTCTTTAGAGTTATATTATTATTGTTGTGTGCTTTTTAAAAAGCATATATAATATTTACAGACATCTTCCTCTTTAGGATTCTTCTTCTTCCTAGACAACCATCACTCCTTCAAATCATTCCCCTCTCTCTCTCTCTCTCTCTCTCTCTCTCTCTCTACAACCACCATGTGTTCACTGTAAGTACTCACACATCTCTTCTTATTCTTCTTTCCAATTTAGGGTTTCATACCTGTAAGTAATGCTTCAAATCCTTCATCATTATCTTCATTTTATTAAAATATTACTTCATTCTCTTCGCTGATCGCGTGTGTAGTTGGTTTATCTGGATTTTTTCTCTATGGTTGGTGTAGTTGTTGTAATGCAGTTGAAAAAGTGCTTTGGTTACGTCAACATTTTTATAAAATACATTTAAATTTGGGATATTTTGTTTAACAATGAATGAATTTAGGCCTCTTGTAACCTAGTTTTGGATTTCGTTTTCGGTACGCTTAAATTCTACTATTTCATGTTCATGGATGTTTGTTTGTTTATTAATTTCTTCTTTTATTTATAGTATTATTTTTTCATATTATTTTATATGTTTTGGGTTTCTTGTTCATCTTTTTATGCCAATATTATTTTGTATGTTTTGAACAAGTTTGTTAAAACTTTAAAGTTTAAGTAGATCTGCTATCCTGCTACAACTTTGGTGCTCCATTGTCAACAAAGAAGTCCAATTTTGACTTTTTAAAAGTCAAAATATGAAATTTTGAGGTTTTAATGCTTTATTACTAGATAATGTTTCTGTTTTGTAAATATTTTTTCCATAACTAACTGATACTGTCATTTTCTTGCTTGAATTTACTCAATTGTTTATGAATTGTAACGAAAAAGAGACCCGTTTGACTCTCAAAAGTCAAAAGTAAAATCATGGGCTTATTATTTGGAGAATATTTGTTAACTGTAAACCAGAGGATTGAGATTCTATGTATTAGTTTTAAAATCGACTTTCCTCGTAGAAATACGATGAATTATACTAACATCTAGTAATCATAATATCATATTGCTTTTAGTTTGTAGAACGTATAACTGGAAGAATGACAAAAGTGAGCCCTGAAGTTTTCGATGAGATGGAAATGCAAGCTGTTTTGTCCGTATCAGCAGATGTGAGTTTCAAATCAAATAAATTCCCCAAATATAAATTAGGGCCCGACAACCAGATTCTCGATGAAGCAACCGTGGAGAATAAGGGACCACCATTAAAAGACATTGTGGCACAAGAAACCCAACAATTATCCGATCAACATAAACGCCTCTCCGTTCGTGACTTGGCCAGTAAATTTGACAAGAATTTGTCTGCTGCAGCTAAACTGTCTAATGAGGTATAGCTAATATTATTTTGCTCAAAATTAAAATTCACTTTTGTGAATAAAATTAAATCAGCTACTTATAACAATAAATTCTACTGAATAAACGAAAAGGAACAGTATGTATTTAGATCATTCACAATAATAATGTTTTTATATTGGTTTATTTAGTAAAACAAATTCCTATAGTTACTGAAGATATTTTATTTGCTATAGAATGGGTAACTGTCATTGCCCTTATTTTGGGGGAATTTCAGTATTTCATGTATATATCCTTGTTTTGGGGGGAATTTCAGTACTTCATGTATAATTTGATATATATCCTATTAAAATTCATGATATCGTATTTACGCTTTGAAGACACTAAAAATATCATACATATCTATTCCATAGTTCATGTTACTTATAACACTCCGGTTCGTTGATTTTGTTTACTGTGGAAATGGTAAATTATAATGTTTTTAGTAATTTAAAAGGGTATACATGAAACTAATCAAAATAATGTTGCCGTTGAATTTCTTAACATAGATTGCATTGCATTATGTTACTATATGTAGGCTAAACTGAGAGAGGTTGCTTCCTTAGAGGGTCATGTGCTTTTGAAGAAGCTTAGAGATGCTTTGGAACATTTAAGAGGGCGATTAGCTGGTCTCAATAAGGACGACGTCGAAAAAGCTATCTCTATGGTATACCCTTAATTATTATTTTTATCATTGTCATTATTATAAGTTTTCTTCAGTGACTTGATGATAAAGGTAAAATAAAAAATGTTAAGTATTAATTTGTTTTGGTTTATGGCGGATGCGTTGTTTTAGGTGGAAGCATTGGCAGTAAAGTTAACTCAAAATGAAGGGGAGCTGATACAAGAGAAATTCGAAGTGAAGAAACTTGCAACCTTCCTCAAACAGGTGATTCATTTCAATCACTTTCACCAATAGAAATTAATTCTTTTTAGGGATAATGTACGAAAAGGTTACCCGGGATAATAATTATATTATTTATATGCAGGCTTCTGAAGATGCTAAAAAACTGGTAAACCAAGAAAGATCTTTTGCTTGTGCGGAAATCGAAAGTGCAAAAGCGGTAGTGAGAAGAATCGGCGAGGCTCTTGAGGAGCAAGAAAGAATATCACTAACATCAGGAATACAGGTAACGTAAAATTTATGACATAAAAATGTACCCGACTATTAATATACATTACACTTTTTAATAATTAAATTTCACATATAATTACGGGTAGAGTGCATTCTTATTATGTTTGACTATTTGACCGACTTATTGCCAGGAAATGGAGGAGATGGTGGAGGAAATCCAGCAGGCTAGAAGAATCAGGTTATTGCATCACCCCTGTAAGGTATTTGTTAATTTTTTGTGCTTGTTTAGTTTATTTATAGTTTAAAAAACCTATTTCTGTGTGCCTTTGTCTTATAGGTGATGGATATGGAACACGAGCTTCGAGCGTTGAGACTACAAATCCAAGAGAAGTCTGCATTCTCAGTAAAGCTTCAGCAAGAGGTATATGTTACATAAAATAATAAATCTGAAAACAAATAATTTAATATAATATAAATCTACAATTCCTTCCATCCAAAAATCGCAACACCAATTATATGTAATTTTATTTCAAACGTAATGCTTTTTGCTTATGTTACATCCACATAACTACTTAAATCATAATCTAAATGCAGCTAATGCTGAAGAAATTGGTTGAGGATAACAAATTAAGCTTACATATTCTAGAAGGTTCTGGAAGTTTGGGCTCAATTTTACGACTTCAACCACGTTCAGAAGAAGCAATGGAGCTCTCAAAATGTTCAATTCAGTGGTACCGTTTATCATCACAATGTAGCAGAAGGGAGCTTATTTCAGGTACTCAATAATTTATTATTTACATAATCCGCATGCAACTAATTTCCGTGGAAATATATGTATTTTTTATCTTATCTTGTATTTGTCAAGAATACGTGTGGCTATCTCGACCCATTTACTTATCAATTGGGGTTATGCTTTATCTATAAGGGGTGAAATGAGTTGACCAGATCGAACGGTTCAAAATTGATCTGAGTTGTATCTTTAATGCAAAAAACCTCCTATATGATATTTATTTTCTAACATTATTTGGCTAATTTATATTGAACAGGTGCCAACAAATCAGTTTATGCACCTGAGCCCTTTGATGTTGGACGGATATTGCAAGTTGATATTATATCACGTGGCCAAAAATCTACGGTTACAACATCTTGTCCTGTACAACCTGGTTTGTTCTTTTTTGTTTCTCGTTTTTATATAGATAAAATGTTTTATTATATCTTGGTAATTAAGTAGATTTGTTGTAATATATATACTTCTTTTTGTAACAGCTGTTGAACTGGAGAGTTATGTGGAGACACTTTCTCGAAAAGGAAATTCTGAATTCAGTGTATGTTTATATGGAATTTATTATTAAGACCAATTTTGTATTCTACACATAAATTGGTAAAAAGATGTTTGAATATGAATCAAATTTAAAAGTACTCTTTGACAATATGGGAATCTTTTGACAATATGCTATTAGGTCATTTACAAATTAAATTAAAGTTTTTGTATTGAAATTTGCAGGTGGTGATTTCTCAAATGAATGGGCGGAATTATTCGTCACATTCTGCTCATATATTACGTGTTGGAAAAATGAGAATGAAGCTTTCAAAAGGATGGATTACAAAGGCTAGAGACGCGTATTCCTCTACATCAATGCAGGTAATACTTCTTTTGTTTGTTTAAAAATAACTACATCAAAGTTTATCGACTATCAAGTAAAAATGGAGATATTTCATATCTACCCTTTTAAATTTCGTCATATCGTCTTTATTCTTTCAAGACAATATCGTATTATTCATTAAATATTATATTTGGTAATATTGGCATATAAGAATACTCTTATTTCATCCTTTACGGGTCCAATCTCGATGCTCTTAATTTCTCCAAGTTAATACATAATCGCATTGAGTTCTTACAACACTTTTTTGACCAAATTTTCAGCTATGTGGGTTTAGAGGTGGCGGGAATGTAGCGGCTAAATCATTGTTTTGGCAATCAAGAAAAGGGCAATCTTTTGTATTAGTGTTTGAATCAGAACAAGAAAGAAACGCGGCCATTGTTCTAGCCCGAAGATACGCTCTTGATTGCAATGTATGTAGCTTCTTCCTTGATTAATCTCGTTTAACCCGTTTCCTTTTGCGCTATTTTTCAAACCCGTTTATAGGGTTAGAACTTAATGAATCATTTATTTACACAAAAATAGTATAAACTTTTATACAATGACAGGTTGTGCTGGCTGGACCAGATGATCAAGCATCACTTTATCTTCTCTAACTTCACTAATGCAAGTATAACCATGTTTCCAAAGTGAGATTGATTATTTCATTTTTTTTACTTGTAATTTTGTGTGTTGTTTATTTTATTTTATTTTGGGTGTGTTTAGTTGGGTTTTTATTTTATTTTTTTATCTACTAATTTGATCATTTGTGCATCCTTTAGAGGCATAGTTTTGGTTTGCCTGTTCATTGGTTGTAACAATTCTTTTATATTTGCATTTTCAATATAACGATGAGGTCTTGATTGAAGTGAATATTTATTATCTAAAGTGAATGTTATTGTGCTTTTTTTCGACCGACGAATTTCTTTTAATTCTAACATGACATTAGTAGGTTAATCGGACACTGAACGAACTCAAACGATTGATTCTTTATTTTGAATATTGATGTAAACGAAAACGAAGAAATTGACAACGATTACCATCAACTTTTCAGAATGTACTTAGCTTTTTTTTTGAAAAAAGGGCGATTTATTAGAAACATTACTCAAGTAAGTTGTTCAACTGGTATACAATACAAATACAATAAAGAAAAAAATCAAACACTACAGCCAAACAGAAAGGGTACAGCCATACACAAAAAAAGGTGCAGCTATATTTGTCACCATACCACCTTAAAATTGCACCAAATCTTCCACTCCAGCTGCAGTTTCTTAACTCTTGAGTTGATCCATAGGAATGATAGTGTCTTGATCTCTCCAATTAACTTTCGTATTTGTTTGGGCCTGCTGTGAAAAATCAAATCATTACGCGTCCTCCATAGCGACCAACACGCGGTTGCTATAATCATGTAAAACACCTTTTTTTATTATCCAAAAGCTGCAGATTTTGTGCGAATTCAAGCAGTTCCACCATGCTAAGTAGGTACCTAGGTAGGGGTATTTTAGTCCATAATGATATCGCCACCCATATCTGTTGCGCATATTGACACGTCACAAGTAGGTGGTCTGCGGATTCCTGTACCAGATTGCATAGAACACGTGACACTGTTGGAAATGTAACATTTCGTCTTGCAAGTGCCTCCCTTGTTGGTATTCGGTTTAGAACGACCCGCCACATAAAGTAGATGACTTTCTTTGGGATCCAACTTACCCATTTTAACGCCTTCGTTTCTGGAATCACTTGCATTTTATCCAGCTCGTCTCGCACGGCTCCCACCCCATATAATTCAGCTGCGTCGCCCGAATACCACAACCATTCATCGGAGTTTGGCCCAATGTTTTGACTGTCTAGTAGCCGTATACAATCATCCCATTCCGATTTCCGAGATTACCCCTGGATCTCCTAAATTGTTTGTGCTGCCCCAGACCCAAGCAATGTTACCATTTATGAGGTTATATCTTTGCTGCACGCTGCAGTGTTTATCCGACTCAAAAGCAAAGACTTGTATTAATTATGACTTTATTTCTAACAATATGGATACAATCCAATTAGGAGTAAGAGTAAATTACTTTTTGAGTCCTTGTGTTTTAGTGCTTTTAACTAGTTGAGTCCAAAATTAAAAAGTTTAACGCCCTGAGTCCCTAACCGCTTATTTTATAACGCTTTGAGTCCCTGTGTGTGTTTTAGTGCTTTTAACCACTTGAGTCCAAAATAAAAAGTACAAGTGTTATAAATTGGACTCAAAACATATATCTATAATTTATAATTATAATCATGATTAATTCTAGAGTTCCACTTTCTAGTAGACTCCCATTGTCCACTCGTTTTTCAGGCAGAAACAGTGCATTGTCTGTCATGCAGATACCACCAGTAGTTTCTGCTCCTTCAACACCAAATAATCCTGTAATGTCTACTATGAACGCACCTTTAAGATTGGATACGTAATTATTTTGATAATACTGAAGGAATTTCTACATCTGGACATCTGGTTCAGCTTCTGGCAGTCATTTATTAGCGCTAAGGGCCTTACAACCAACTGATGTTTTGGATACAATGCAAACGTGTTACCGCTATTTTCCAGATCATACACCCTACACTTGTATGGGTAGTTTGGTCAATGAGAACTTGTTAGGATCAGAGTACACACACGAACACAGAACTCACACGCACACACACTTTTCTGTTGAAGAACACAAAGATTTTATAGTGGTTCGGTCGATTCTGACCTACATCCCCTCTCGGTAACTAGGAGTATTTGTATTAGTTAAGCTTGGTACAATTTACAGATACATAACAATCTCAAATATATAAGATTGAAGAAAGAGGAAAGTGAAGAAAACAAGATCCGTGAATAATGGGTCACAGACCCATGTCCCCTTATCCTCTTATCCTTTTGATAAGAAAGGATTTTCTAATCTTCACTTGATCAAGTGGCCTTCACACTCAACAATCTCCCACTTGAAGCCACGGAATAATCTTCACCTGTGCTTCAACTGTGCATCAGTATCTCTGTAATAACTTTGATCTTCTTCACATTCCTAGTTACCCGACCTTCTCTTCAATTAACCTGAAGGCCAGTTGAAGCTATGCAAAGCTTCAACTTCTCTAAGGTGACAACCTTAGTCAACATATCAGATGGATTTTCACTTCCTTTGATCTTCTTCAACTTCAGAGTGCCTTCACTAACTTGCTCTCTGATGAAGTGATATCTCAGCTGTATGTGCTTTGTCTTCGAATGGAAGACAGGATTCTTTGCAAGATGAATTGCATTTTGATTGTCACAAAACAATGCACAATCAACTTGTTCCTTGCCGAGCTCTTTGAGAAAATTCTTCAACCATATAAGCTCTTTGCTTGCTTCAGCAACTGCCAATGCCATATACTCTGCTTCTGTGGTTGAAAGGGCAACACTTTTCTGCAGTCTGGACATCCAGCTTACTGCAGTGCCTCCCACTGTAAAGACATATCCGGTGGTGCTTTTGTAAGATTCTTTACAACCACCAAGGTCAGCATCTGCAAAACCCTTCAGAATAACCTTTTTCCCCTTAATCCTGTAATGCCACTTTTGAAGTCCCCTTCAAATATCTTAACAGCCATTTAACTGCTTCCCAATGTTCTCTCCCTGGATTGGACATAAACCGACTAACAACTCCCACTGCATGAGCTATATCTGGTCTCGTGCATACCATTGCATACATGAGGCTACCAACTGACGATGCATACGGAACTTTAGCCATTTCTGCTTTGTCTTCATCTGATCTGGGTGACTGAACTTTAGAAAGCTTAAAGTGACTTCCCAAAGGCGTGCTTCGAATCTTGGCATCTTTAAGGCTGAATCTTTCTAACACTTTCTCAATGTACTTCTCTTGAGAGAGTGTCAAAGAACCATCTTCTTTGTTTCTGAAAATACTCATCCCGAGTATTTGGTTTGCAGCTCCCAAGTCTTTCATCTCAAACTCTTCAGACATCTGCTTCTTCAGCTTCTTGATCTCTGTCATGTCTGAACCTGCAATCAACATATCATCCACATATAATAGTAGAATGATATAAGAACCCTTAAACCTCTTGATGTAACAACAATGGTCATTGTCACATCTCTTGTATCCGACTCTTCCCGTGAAGTTATCAAACTTCAAATACCATTGTCTGGGCGCTTGTTTCAGACCATACAAACTCTTCTTCAACTTACACACCAAGTTTTCTTTTCCTTTAACCTGAAAACCTTCTGGTTGTGTCATGTAGATATCTTTTTCTAGGTCACCATGTAGAAAAGCTGTCTTGACATCTAGCTGCTCTAGATGCAAACCTTCTGCTGCTACAATACTGAGAACAAGTCTGATAGTAGTCATCTTCACCACTGGAGAAAATATTTCATTGAAATCAATTCCCTCTTTCTGCTGAAATCCCTTGACCACTAATCTTGCTTTGTACCGTTTGGTACCATCATGTTCATCGTTGACCCTGAAAACCCACTTATTCTGAAGAGCCTTCTTCCCAACTGGAAGCTTTGTTAAGTGCCAGGTCTTGTTCTTCTCAAGCGACTTCATCTCATCTTTCATTGCTAACTCCCACTGCAATGAATCTTTCAACCCCATGGCTTCTGAGTAACACTGGGGTTCACCATTTTCTATAAAAAGTATGTAATTGACGGATGGTGAATATCTGTCTGGTGGTCTAACGACTCTGGAGGATCTTCTTGGTTGAAACTGAGGAGTTTCTGGGGATTCTGGAATTTGAGGAGCGACCTCTTCTTCTTCTTCTTCTTAAACAGAATCATTACTAGAATCTTCCCCTGAGCTCCCATTGTCAATTGACTCATTCTCATTTTCTGGAATGTCGACTGAAGCTTCTTTCCTTGTTCACCACTTTCAAATTCAACATAGTCTTTCTGAACTTCTGGTCCTTTGGTGTTTCTGTCTTTATACAATTCGTTTTCATTGAAGACGACATTCTTGCTTCTAATTACTTTTCTGCCTTCATTATCCCAAAGCCTGTAACCCATTTGTTCTGACCCATAACCAATGAATGTGCACTTCTTGGATTTTGAGTCTAACTTATCCCTGTCACCAGTTTCTATCAAATCGTAAGCACTACAACCAAAGAATCGTAAGTGTTCGAGACTTACCTCCTTTCCTTGCCACATTTCTTCAGGCAACTTGAAATCTAAGGGACCGGTTGGTGAACGGTTGATCAAGTAGGCTGCAGTGCTAACTGCATCGGCCCAGAATGTCTTGGGCATCCCGGCATTTAGCCTCATGCTTCTAGTCCTCTCATTTAGAGTTCTATTCATTCTCTCAGCTACACCATTCTGCTGAGGAGTTCCGGGAACTGTCTTGATCATCTTTATCCCTTCCTTGGCGCAATAGTCAGTGAACTGCTTGCTTATGTATTCACCACCATTATCAGACTTTAAGCACTTTACCTTCAAGTTAGTTTCATTTTCAATAACAGATTTCCATATCTTAAAAGCATCAAATACATCAGATTTATGCTTAAGAAAATATACCCATACCTTTCGTGTTGAATCATCGATGAAAGTAACATAATATCTTGAGCCTCCTAGAGATAAAACTGAGGTTGGTCCATATACATCCGAGTGAACAAGCTCTAACTTTTGAGCTTTCGGTGTCCTCCCTGTCTTCACAAAAGTAACCCTCTTTTGTTTTCCAAGAATACAAGGTTCACAGAATTCAGTTTCCACTTTCTTCAAGTCTGGAAACTTACCTTTCTGAGCCAACATCTTCAATCCCTTCTCGCTCATGTGTCCGAGTCGGTTGTGCCATAAATTTGATGGACTCGGACCGGTGGTCATTGCATGAACACCTTCAGCAGAAACTTCTGCCATGTATAGAGTACCTTGCTTCTTTCCTTTGGCAATCACTAAATTGCCTTTGATCACTTTCCATTGTCCACCCCCAAAGTGAACATTAAACCCTTCATCATCCAGTTTACCAACTGAAATCAACTTTCTCCTCAAATTAGGAACAACCCTCACATTTTTCAATGTCCATATAGTTCCTAATGAGGTCTTCAAGTCTACATCTCCAATACCTGTGATATCAAGCATTTGATCATTTGCTAAACGAACTTTACCAAAGTTACCTGTTCGTAGATTCTTGACCATATCTGGGCATGAGATAGCATGGAAAGAAGCACCTGAATCCATAATCCAAGATTCAACTGAATCTTCAACAGAACAGATGAGAACATCACCTAATTCATCTGAGGATACACTGTTTACTTCTTTCTTTGAAGCGGGTTTTGTACATTGGCTTCTATAGTGACCTTTTTCTTTGCAATTCCAACATTCAACGTCTTTTCTGTTCTTTGACTGTCCCCTTCTTCTGGACTTATTATGTCCTCTTTCGTTTCTTCTTCCTCTACTTTCTGTATGCAATAAACAACTAGAATTAGAAGTCTCACCACTGCTTCTCCGTCTGATATATTCGTTTACTATCAAGTCACGAATACTATCGAAAGTGAGTTTGGTAGTGCCGGATGCACTACTAACAGCTGTGACTGTGCCTGACCAACTGTCGGGCAACGATGATAAAAGGAGTAGTGCTTGTACTTCATCTTCAAACTTTATTTCAACTAAGGCTAAACGAGAGATAATCGAGTTAAACTCATTTATGTGAGCGGTAACCGACATGCCTTCCTTCATCTTGGTGTTAACCAATTGTCGGATGAGGAATACTTTGTTTGAAGCGGATGGCTTTTCATACATGTTGGACAAAGCTTTCAATACACCATATGTGGTTGTTTCATTGACAATGTTGTAAGCAACACTCTTTGCCAAAGAAAGCCTAACCACACCCAAAGCTTGTCTATCCAACAACTTCCATTCTTCATCATACATGTCATCTGGTTGTTCACCTGACATAGGCAAATGCAAACTTTTCTAATATAATAAATCTTCAATTTGAATTTTCCAAAATCCATAATCACTTCCATCGAACTTATCAATCTTGATTTTACTATCTTCTGCCATTAAAAAGGAATTACCAAATTACTACTAACCAAACGGGTTTGTACTGCTAAGTGGTAATTTATACGAGCGAAAGCAATAATCAGAAACAAATAACTTATCTGTTTCAAGCTTTAATGGCAAGGACAAGTATTGATGGATAATGAGATCTTGTTCAAAGTTGAGGGACCTTTCTTGATAAAATTGAGAAATTCAATTTTCTTCACCAGAAAATAAAAGTTGAGGGGCTTTTTCTGATAAATTGAGAACTTCAATTTCTCCACCACCATAAATAAAAGATGAGGGGCCTTTCTGATCAAATTGAAAACTTCAATTCTCCACCAAATAAAACACGCTCCTTCTTCCCCAATTCCACAGAACACAAAAAAAAAACTCTGCTCTCCACTTCTTCTTCTCTTATGTTTGTGTTTCAAACAAGAGCAAGACTGGGTTCAATCGGAACCCTAGACAGCGGCGGCGGCGCTGGACAAATGGAGGCTGGCGGAACTGCCGGCGGTTCTGACGTGTAACACCCCGTGTTTTCGAATGTCAAAGTCAAAGTCAAAGTCCAAGTCAACTTTGACTTTCTTTGACTGTAGATAGTCGATTTTGTGTTTTAGTTGTATTATGTGGAGTAAGTGTTGTAATAAGCAAGAACCGAAGTAATCAAATGTGTTTTAATGCGAACCGATCTACGACTGTAAATGATAGGAAGTAACAATGCGATAAAGATAACCAATCAGTAATCAAACCGATCTAACAATCAATCGAACTCGAGACTCGAATTATGCGAATTGTGGTATTATTATACGTGTATGTGTGCCTTATGTGTTACTTGTGCGTGCTTACTTTATGTTTGGTGTGGTATTCAAGCAAATCAATCGAAAATCAAATCGAAACTCGAAAAGCAATCGAACTCAATTGAAACCGACATCGAAACGTGACTTATAGAAGACTGTATATTAGATATAGTGGTTGGGATTAAAAGTAATTTGACTAGGAACTCTATCGTATCCGTATCATCGTCCATCGAAATCGAAACGTCGAAAATCGTCGCAAAATACTCGGAGTGCGTGGCGGATCGAACAGGAAGCATCCTGATCGAACAGGCCAGCCGATCGGCTAGCACCTTGCCAGCCGATCGAGCAGCCCACTCGATCGGAGCTCCCAGCCGATCGGCTGCCACTTTCCTCCTTTGGAAGCCTATAAATAGGGCTGTCATTGTCATACTTTCCATTTTTGGAAAGCTCTGCCCGAACCAGCTATCTTCTTCACCTTTTCTTAGATTTCTCTCAATCCCGGTAAGTTTTCACTCTAATTCTTGTATGTTTTTGATCATTACCTGATTCTACACCTTTCTATCTTTCAAAACTTGAATTCTAACCGTGAAATCACCAAGATCTAAGTGTTCTTGGGTGATGTCATCACGGTGTTCTTGAAGAACTTCAAACTTTGGCATCATTCAACCATGGATAGCTTAGATCTAACCGATTTCCACATAAACAAGTTAAGATCCATCATAGATCTAAACATTTTCATGATGTGAAGGATTGAAAGAAGGATTTCCAACTTTCTTTCAAACTCTTTTACACTCAATGCTTTCAAACCGATAGAAACGGAGCTTGCACCGGCTAACTAATCATTCAAATAGTTAAAAGGTTCAAGACTCAGATTCTATGAACAAGGTTCACCGATTTCGGGTTAAACTCTAAAACCGACATTCCGAACTGTTCACCGGCCGGACTTGGGTGATTACTGTTCGAGCCAAGGAAAACAAGTAGGAACAGAGGTTATCATAGTTCAACACGTTGTCAAGTTACCTTGAAAGAATGACAAATAAACAAACAGCCAAGTGTTAGATGAAAGGCCGACCAGGTCAGAAATGCTGGCCGAACGGCTAGGCTGTTCGAACAGCCCAGCCGATCGGACACACCAGCCGATCGACCGGGCCAGCAGATCGGCTAGCACATGGCGTCCCACCCTTCCAAACTTTTGAAGTATAGTATTGACGAAGTAATGTTCGATCGAATGGGTCACTCGATTGGTAAACATTACAGTTCGGATCATGAGATACTATGCTTCAACACTTAATCGTTTTCACAACTCGTTCGTAGTAGGGAATGTCAGCCGATCGAACAGACTGTTCGATCGAGTGACATTCAGTGGAGGACCACTCCTGAAGTTCCTAGCCGATCGAGTAAGCTAGCCGATCGAGTGAGCTAGCCGATCGAGCGAACCGCTCGATCGACCGACTTGAAAGGTAGGAACACTTCAGTGTTCTCAAATGCTGCAACGATGTAACACCTCGAAAAAATTTCGTCCAATAATGTCTTGACACGTGTCATAAGGTTCCGTTATGTGAAAACATACTTTAGAGGGACTAAAAGTGACGAACAGTGAAAACTATGGAACGTATGGGTCCAAAGTGTCAACAATGGATAAATAGGCTCTATGATAACCCCACATAATGCTTATAACCTTTCACGGATGGTTCATGGATCATACGACGCGGAAATTGCACAAAAGTGAAGTATTTCAAACTATAGGGGCCAAAAGTGTCAACATGTTTAATTTATACCTCTGAGTGAACTTTTGGCAGACCCGAAGCTTTGTATAGCTAAAATATACTCACTAGAATATGTGGTAAAAATTTCATGAAGTTTCGTCAACGTATGAGAAAGTTATGGCCAAAACCGTACTTAAAGGACTAAAAGCGTCAACGTCGAATTTCATGGCTTTTCGGTTGAGCGCAAAGTTATCCGAGGACATTACCATGTTGGTAAAAGTCCTAAGGTTCTTAAAAACCAAGTTTGGGGGTTTACGGATCGAGAAAAGTAGCCGAAACATCGCGTACAAGTTCAGGGGTCAAAGCTGTCAAGTTTGAAACTTGTTTTGGCTGAACCAGGGTCAGGCGACCCGCCTGGGAGGGCCCAAGCGGGCCGCGTGGGTTGCCCAGCGTGCAGAAATTCGAAAATGGGTTATTTGAGTCCGATTTTGGGTGCCTAACAGCTGGTTTCGCCTCCAAATGCACCAATGACATGTCTTGCATGGCTACTACTACAGGAACCTCGAAATTATGGCTTTAAATCAGGTCTTGATCACATTTCTTGATCATTTTCATAGTAACCAAGTGCTCTCAATATTCAAGAACTTCAAGCAAGCTTCCTGGAGACAATCTGAGCAACAAGGCCGATCCTAGTGTTCACTAAACATCTATAGGACTCTTGTAAGCCTTCAATTCGTTCTTTAATCCGTTTTTGTAGTGATTATTGCTAAAAGTCAAACTGGGTGTTCATAACCTTTGACTTTCTGATTAAACGGATTTCTTTCAGTCATTTCTCGAATTGAAACTTGTTATAGATTGGTATTTATGTGGGAAACAAACCCTCTAAAGGGCACTATCTGAATCCCACTATATGCATGCAAATTGTCGAGTCAAACATGGTTCTAAAAAGTCAACAGAAACGATTTTTGTGAAAAATGACATGATTAATGAAATAGATGACATGCAACCTGATTGATCATTAAGAATAACTTGTAATACATATAAGAATGTGTTTTAATCATCATCAACTCGACGATCTATAGTATAGCCACGAATCGGAACCGAAAGTCTTGTAAAACGATTATTTCGTAGACTATCGATTCGGATTCGTACATGCATGTTCGAGATCTGTATTGGAAAGTATTTGTGACTATTTTCATTTTAGTTAAACTTTCTGGAATTTTCTTTGATTGAGTCTATGCTTAGCCTATTCGAATGCTTGTTTCCGGTTTATGCATAAAGTTGACTATTTTGCCCTTTTTGATTTAAAACGGGATTTTTGGAAAAGTGAAAGGATAGAAATCTTTATTTTTAATATACGAACTTGCACCGAAAATTTCGGATCAGTTGGTGGTCCAGATTGTGAGTTATGGCCATTAGCGTAAAACTATATTATAAATTTACATAAACGGTCCTTTTCGCGTAGAACCCGTTTCTGGCCACGTTTTGATACGAAACTTTTTACCAACAGATGTAATATAATATTCTGGGAATTTTGATGATTTTTAATTAATTTTTGGCTGAACGGATCCTAGATCACCTAGTCATTTCGGCTTATGTCGGTTTTGACCGTTTTAGCCATAAAATGAGTTTTACACATCCTTTTGACCCGAAACCTTTTTCTACTGATTTTATATGATGAATAAATTATTTTAAGTATTCTGGAAATATAAAAATCTCAGATTTAATTTGAAAACCCGAAAACGCCCTTAAATCGCATATTTAGCGTTTTAAGCGCATAGTAAGCGTTGTACTTGTTTTGAACGTATAAGACCTATACCTACTGATGTGTTTAGCTTATTTTCATATAAAAACAGTAAGTATAAGTATATGAACTCAGATTTCCAGTTTTGGCATCTTTAGCCCTTGTGAAATTACTAAATTACCCCTACGGTGCATAGTTTGGTTTTAAATGATATATTTGACATATGGGTCATACCCTACTGATATAATATGTTATATTAAGTATATTTACTGTATGAACCAGACCCGAAACTCAGATTTCTAATTTTACCCTTTTATTATCTTTTAAATGACCAAAATGCCCTTTTAAGGCATAAATTGGGTCTAAAACTATTCCGGGCAATATAGAACATAACTTGCTGATATGATATCATATTCTAAGCATATTAATTCAGGGAACTTGCATTTGAATCTTTTGGCTACCCGTATCGCCCTTTTCGCGTTCGGTTCGGTTTACGTAACTAGTTTGCGTAAATTGACCGAAACGGGTCAAACGATATCATTTTATTTCAAAATCCAGAATGTATTTAGTATACCCATATTATACAAGTATTCAAACTTGTCGGGTCTAAATCACATTCTATCCGGTCTTTCGCTTAATCGTGCGTAAACCGTATCATTCCTAAAACTAACCGGTCAAAGCTTAGGCTTAAATAAAAGACCCGTTAGGAATCTAATAGGTTAATTATAAACCTTTGTTCCAGATTAGGAGGCCCGGTAAAAGCTACCAACACTATTCGTTTGTGACTTATACTTGCTCAGGTAAATACATTTTGACTTATTTTCCCTATACGGGCTTGGGGTACGGTATTTAAAATACCGCTTGATCGGGCGCACAAGTCCTGCTCCTTATAGGTGTTCAGTCTTGAATAGCTTGTGCGACTTCGTTTAAACAGTTTTGTCTTACTTAAAGGCTTTGGGGGGTTGTTGACCGTGTCCCGGATATCCTTGGCATTATCTTACGAGATGGCCACGACCAGAGCACGGGGTGTAGGCGTACACCCGTCGTGTATAACTCTTTAATGTGGTGTGTCAATTAAATCTCTAGCCCGGACAGCAGATCCCGGGCCACCAGAGATATAAGTGCATGTAATTCGTTCACAAGTTTATATTATATAAATATCCCAAGTTAATAAAAATATTTATGCCTTGTGCATTTAAATCAATTTTCAATCATTTTCAAAATGAGTCAGTCGATTTGTATTTACCAGTGTAAACTGACGTATTTTTTCCAAAAGATTAAGTGCAGGTACTATACGGAAATAGGCTGGCTGTTTCCTAGAGAGCGTCCACAATAGTCTCGCAAACTCGGACGACAAATATCTGTTGAACTATTTTTATCTTATTTTATTTGATCCGCCTGTGGATCCATTTCAACTACTGTGATATTTATTATTACACTTTATTTAAAGTTGAAATGTTTCTATTCTGCTTCCGCTGTGCATTATTATATTGTGTTGATTGTCTATGACGATGCCAACTACGTCACTGTACCCCACACCGGGCCCACCGATGACACGTGGAAATCGGGGTGTGACAGGTTGGTATCAGAGCCAACGCTGAGTGAATTAAACACTAGTCTTTTGTGTTTAATCTCAGTTACACAATTGCACAATCCTCGATTTTCGAGTCTAGACAAAGAACTTAGGAAATGTTCAACTTTTCGTTTAATTTATTTTTATTATTTTGCATTGTCTTATATATTTTGTTGTGCAACTTGTTTGACTTTTGACAGGATCACTATGCCGCCAAGAATGAGAGGTCGAGGAGGATTTGCTACTACCCACGACCATGAGGCAGGGCCCTCACATAGGCGAGCACCATCCGCCACGCACAACACAGCCGCCAACGACCTTTGGAGGTCTTTAGCCGAGCCTGCTAGACACTCGGTATCCGCCAGCACTTCACCGTCTTTACCCCACTCGTTTGGGCCCCATTCGGAGAACGGGCCCCATGGTTCGCATGGATCCTACATACCTTTGCATCAGTCACCGCACCAGTATCCAGCGCCAGCCTACCAGGGTTTATATGACCCTAATGCTTTTGTGGACGAGCCGGTGGGTCATAACCCACTTGGACCGGAGGACCACTTTTCTGGTGGTCACGAGATGGACGTCGACGAGGATACGGACCCCTCACTACCTCCATCAGGTACGCCTAACCATCCGATTGAGATATCGGATGGGTCGCCATTTAGGGGATCACCCTATAATGGTGGGGACAGCTTTCAGGAGAGGTTTAAGCAGCATGATTGGTACTTCACCCCTAGCCACAACTCTCCGATGCTTCAATCACTCCATGGTACTCCGATGCTCCAATCGCTCCATGGTTCGCCGGTGCACTCGCAGCACCACTCGCAGCAGCAGCAGCTCCAGCAGCAGCCGCCTCTACCGCAGGACCTATCTGAGGCCCTGTGGCGTGACGTGATCACTCCGTCACCACCGCCGCCGCCAGTTTTACCTCCTCCACCTCAGAGGCCGAGGAGGAATGCGCGCATGTCTACGCGCGGAGGGATTCGCATAGGCACCCCTCCACGTGTTAGCAGCAGCCGCTACACGTCTCTACCCGGGGAGTCCGAGACAGGGGAGTCTCAGCATCCCGTATCGGAGATTACTTCTGTTCCGATCCCGCCTCTGCCGCCGCAGAATTTTGGAGAGCCGATTCCGGCTTATGCTAGTGCCGCTCAGTTCAACCCGTTCGAGCATGTATTCCCTCAGGGTTATGATTACACGGGAGACCCTTATTGGCAAGCTGTGAACTACAGCTCACTCCCTCCTAGCGGTCCATTGGGAGACACTTGGACTGCTGGGCAGTCTACTTTTGGTTACCCTCCGGGTTACCAGCAGCCACCGCAGCCGCAGCAATACCAGCCGCCGCAGCAGTACCAACCACCTCCGCCGGCGCCTATGATGTCGCCGCCGCAGGTTCAGGAGATCCTGCAGGGGATTGACAGCATGCGACGCGAGTTTCAGCACAACATGCGAGAGGATCGCCGACGCACCAGTGGCATGTTTAAGAAGGTATTCGATTTGCTCAAGGGTAAGAGCAAGAAGGATCGTTGAATCCTTCAATTATCATTTCATGTACTCATGTCCCTGCGTGGACATTTATTCCAGTACTCTACCCCTGCGTGGGTATATCTATCTTATTCTACCCCTGCGTGGGTATGCTATTCTGTTGACCCCTGCGTGGGTTTGCTTTATTTTGTTTTGTTATTGTTGTTACTTGTTTAGCCCCTGCGCGGGCCTGTTATTCATGTTATCCATGTTATTTCAAAGTCCCGTTTAGGGCAAATATGTACTGGTATTTTATTGGAAATTTAAATGGTTAATTTGAATTTATCATTTTATTTATATGCATGAATAATATTAAAATAATGGAAAATATCAATTTTCATTTGATTTGCCATTTTATAAGAATCTTAGTAAGGTATAACCTAGCTTGAATGCCTTATTAACAGGCCTGGCCCTGATGGTAAAACCTGGTTGAAAAGATTCAACTCCCTGTTAACATCTGAGAACATGTTAACATTCCTGGCTAAGCGTGATCAGTAGAATCACACAAGCCACCCTTTTTAATAAATTATCTACAGATTATATCTGTATACAAGTCTATTAATGACTTGATACCTACGGGTTATGACTATGTCATATAGTGGCAGTTGTGGTTTATAACTCCCTGCCAAGAAATGAATTATCTACAGATTATATCTGTATACAAGTCTATTAATGACTTGATACCTACGGGTTATGACTATGTCATATAGTGGCAGATGTGGTCTATGACTCCCTGCCTAGTAAAGAAATATCTACAGATTTTAACTGTATACAAGTCTATTAATGGCTTGATACCTACGGGTTATAACTATGTTATATAATGACAGTTGTGGTTTATGACTCTCTGTCTAGTAAATGATTATTTGTTTAATTATACAATTTATAGTCCTATAAAAATCTAAATTTATAATTTAGTGATTGTCCTTGTGACTAGGCCTATGGTGCCAATATATATATTTTCATTCCTTGATTGCTAATAAGAGCCTGAATGAAATTTATTAAATTAACTGCTAAGGTTTTTGATACCATGGTTAATAAATCGTCTAGGACGATAATACTGTTAGGTTCTAAATTAGACCTTGTCCTTTATTGTAGCTTAAAGCTACGATGGCCAAATCGGAAGAAACCAACAGTCATTCTGGGGAACGCTCAGATAATGCAAAGATTCACGTTACCGGTGCAGAATTGCAAACACTGATAGATAATGCTGTCGCCAAGGCTATGGATAGGCAGTTCAAAGAATCTAGTGGTACTCAGAGTAGAACCCGCTCAGTGACGCATGTCAAGGCTAAGACTCATTCTGGGGCTCATAGTAAGCCGCCGTCTAAAAAGAGTGAGCCGAAGAAAGCCGAGGATGATAATCATTCCTCCAACCACAGCAGCGTCCCAAAGCAGGAGATTGAACTGAAACGCGACACGTACAGCAGGTCCTGTACGTACAAATACTTTGTATCTTGCAAGCCCAGAGATTTCACTGGGGAAAAAGGAGCCGTCGACTGCATGACGTGGATTGACGAGATGGACACTGTAGTTGATATCAGCGGGTGTGCTGATAGGGACGTCGTGAAGTACGTGTCCCAGTCATTCAAAGGAGATGCGTTAGCATGGTGGAAGTCACTCCTACAAGCTGCCGGTAAGGCCACACTGTACGGTTTGTCATGGGAACAGTTTGTGGCCCTGATTAAAGAGAACTTCTGTCCGCAGCACGAGGTCGAGCGAATTGAATCGGATTTTGTATCCTTAGTCATGAAGAACCTCGATTGTCAAGCGTATCTTACTACGTTCAACACGCTGTCTCGTTTAGTGCCTTACTTGGTGACCCCGGAGCCGCGTAGGATTGCTCGATTCATTGGGGGTCTGGCACCGGAGATTAAAGCCAGCGTCAAAGCTTCAAGACCCACTACATTTAGATCCGTAGCAGATCTATCCCTCTCCCTCACTCAAGACGTGGTTAGATTGAGAGCCATGAAGAGCTCTGAGGAGAACAAACGGAAACGTGAGGATGACACCTCACGAAGATCTGAAAAGCGACATAGAGGGAACAATGACCACAGAAAAGGGTCGGGGTCTAGGAAAAATGATCATCAGTCGGGTGAGAAACCCAGATGCAAGATCTGCAAGAGGCACCACTTTGGGAGGTGTCGGTTGGAAACGAAATCCCAGTCTTTCGAGAAACGTTGTGGGATCTGCAAGTCCACAGATCATAAAGCTGTGGATTGCAAGAAGATGAAGGATGCAACGTGTTTTGGTTGCAACGAGAAAGGGCACATTCGGCCCAACTGCCCAAAGTTTGCAAAGAAGGCCGAGGAAGGAAAGAAGACTAATGCGAGAGTCTTCAAAATGGACGCAAAGGAAGCAGTCCTTGATGATAACGTCATTACCGGTACGTTTCTTGTAAACGATATTTTTGCTAGAGTTTTGTTTGATTCGGGGGCTGATAAGTCGTTTGTAGATAATAAGTTTTGTAAACTGTTGAACCTTCCTGTTAAAACCTTAAGTATGAAATATGAGGTGGAATTAGCCGATGGAACCATAGAAACCGCCTCAACTGTTCTAGATGGATGTGTTATATCCATTAGGAATCATTCTTTCCCGTTATCCTTGCTTCCCTTTAAGTTAGCTGGATTCGACATAGTAATAGGCATGGATTGGTTGTCGAGTAACCAAGCCCAGATTCTGTGCAATAGAAAGCAAGTAATAGTTAAGACTCCGTCTGGTGAGTCACTTACTATTCAAGGAGATACCCAGCATGGATTGCCAGAACAAGTGTCCATGCTCAAAGCATCCAGATGCATGCAGAAGGGATGTGTCATTTATATGGCACAAGTTACCATAGATGAGCCGAAGCCGAAGATTGAAGATATTCCTGTTATTTCGGAATACCCTGAGGTATTTCCTGAAGAACTACCCGGATTGCCACCGGATAGACAAGTAGAGTTTCGGATAGATATCATTCCAGGTGCTGCACCTGTAGCAAGAGCACCATACAGATTGGCACCAACGGAGATGAAGGAGTTGAGGACGCAGTTGGATGAGCTTTTAGCTAAAGGCTTTATTAGACCTAGCTCGTCTCCTTGGGGAGCGCCAATCTTGTTCGTTAAAAAGAAGGATGGGTCGATGCGTCTGTGCATCGATTACCGTGAGCTTAACAAAGTCACTATCAAGAATCGGTATCCGTTACCCAGGATCGACGACCTGTTCGATCAGTTGCAAGGAGCAAGCTATTTCTCCAAGATTGACCTGAGGTCAGGATATCATCAGTTGAAGGTCAAGGATGAAGACGTACACAAGACCGCGTTTAGGACTCGTTATGGACATTACGAGTTCCTAGTGATGCCGTTTGGGCTCACTAACGCACCAGCCGCGTTCATGGACCTCATGAATCGCGTCTGTAAACCTTATTTAGATAAGTTCGTCATCGTCTTCATTGATGACATTCTTATCTACTCGAAGAACCAAGCTGATCATGAGAAACACCTTCGTTGTATCCTCAAACTTCTGTATCAAGAGAAGCTTTATGCCAAATTCTCGAAGTGTGAATTTTGGCTTCGTGAAGTCCAGTTCCTTGGACATGTTGTAAGTGAGCGTGGTATCCAAGTAGATCCCGCTAAAGTCGAAGCAGTCATGAATTGGCAGGAGCCGAAGACTCCTACTGAGATTCGCAGTTTCCTCGGATTGGCAGGATATTATAGGAGATTCATCGAGAACTTCTCAAGGATTGCTGCGCCCCTAACCTCATTGACCCGTAAGAAGATTAAGTTTGATTGGGGCCCTAAGCAGCAGGAATCCTTTGACATTCTGAAGCAGAAGCTGAGCAATGCGCCAGTATTGACGTTGCCAGATGGTATAGATGAATTTGTGGTGTATTGTGATGCATCACATACGGGCATGGGTTGTGTACTCATGCAGAAAGGCAAAGTCATTGCCTACGCTTCTCGACAGCTAAAGGTGCACGAGAAGAACTACACCACCCACGATTTGGAATTGGGTGCGGTTGTATTTGCCTTGAAGCTATGGAGACACTACTTGTATGGAACCAAGTGTATTATTTATTCGGATCACAAGAGTCTTCAGCATCTGTTCAATCAGAAGGAATTGAACATGCGACAAAGGCGATGGATGGAAACTCTAAATGATTATGACTGTGAGATAAGATACCATCCAGGCAAGGCAAATGTGGTTGCCGACGCCTTAAGCAGAAAAGAAAGGGTTAAACCGATCAGAATCAATGCCAAGCGCATTGAAATAAGAAATAATTTGAATGAAAGGGTGTTAGCTGCACAGAAGGAAGCTGTGCTGGAAGCTAACTATCCTGCAGAAAAGTTGGGAGTAACTGAGGAGCAGTTATCCCACGACAAAGATGGAATGCTACGCCTAAACGGACGAATATGGGTTCCAGTTTATGGAGGGCTTCGGGATGTTATCCTCCAGGAAGCCCACAGCTCTAAATATTCCGTTCATCCTGGAGCTGATAAGATGTACCAGGATTTGAAATCAAACTACTGGTGGATTGGTTTGAAAAAGTCCGTGGCCGAGTATGTGGCCAAATGTTTGACTTGTGCGCAGGTCAAGGCTGAGCATCAGAAGCCGTCAGGTTTGCTTCAACAACCTGAAATTCCCAAATGGAAGTGGGAAATGGTGACAATGGATTTTATCACCAAGTTGCCGAAGACGAAAAAGGGGAATGATACCATATGGGTCATAGTAGACAGACTGATTAAGTCAACTCATTTTCTACCCATCAAAGAGACGTTTAGCTCAGATATGTTAGCCCAATTATACGTCGATAAGATAGTAGCGCTACATGGTATACCTATATCTATTATCTCTGATAGGGATACTAGATATACGTCACATTTTTGGAAGAGTTTCCAACAGTCGTTGGGCACACGTTTGAATTTTAGTACGGCTTATCATCCTCAGACTGATGGTCAGAGTGAGCGTACTATTCAAACCTTGGAAGACATGCTTCGTGCATGTGCGATCGACTTAGGTGGTAGTTGGGATAAGAACTTACCACTGATTGAATTCTCCTACAACAATAGCTACCATTCCAGCATAAAGGCTGCGCCTTTTGAGGCCCTATACGGTAGAAAGTGTAGATCGCCCATTTGTTGGGCAGAAGTTGGAGATGTCCAGTTGTCTGGACCAGATATCGTCTTTGAGACGACAGACAAGATCGTTCAGATCCGTGATCGTTTGAAAGCTGCCAGGGATAGGCAGAAAAGTTATGCGGATCCTAAGCGCAAAGATTTTCACTTCGATGTAGGTGAAAAAGTGTTGCTTAAGGTATCACCTTGGAAAGGTGTAATGCGATTTGGAAAGAAAGGCAAGCTAAGCCCGAGATATATAGGACCTTTCGAGATAATCGAACGTGTCGGGGCAGTCGCTTACAAGTTAAACTTGCCTGAAGAGCTTAGTGCTATTCATAATGTGTTCCATATCTGTAATTTGAAGAAGTGTTTCGCTGACGATTCACTGGTTATACCGCATACAGATATACACATAGACGAAAGTCTAAAATTTGTGGAAAAACCTTTGTCGATTGAGGATCGACAGGTAAAGAAGCTTCGAAGGAAGCACGTGCCTATTGTCAAGGTCAAATGGGATGCCCGTAGAGGTCCCGAATACACGTGGGAAGTGGAATCCACGATGAAAGAAAAATATCCCCATTTGTTTGATTAAATCTCGGGGTCGAGATTTCTTTTAAGGGGGTGAGGATGTAACACCTCGAAAAAATTTCGTCCAATAATGTCTTGACACGTGTCATAAGGTTCCGTTATGTGAAAACATACTTTAGAGGGACTAAAAGTGACGAACAGTGAAAACTATGGAACGTAAGGGTCCAAAGTGTCAACAATGGATAAATAGGCTCTATGATAACCCCACATAATGCTTATAACCTTTCACGGATGGTTCATGGATCATACGACGCGGAAATTGCACAAAAGTGAAGTATTTCAAACTATAGGGGCCAAAAGTGTCAACATGTTTAATTTATACCTCTGAGTGAACTTTTGGCAGACCCGAAGCTTTGTATAGCTAAAATATACTCACTAGAATATGTGGTAAAAATTTCATGAAGTTTCGTCAACGTATGAGAAAGTTATGGCCAAAACCGTACTTAAAGGACTAAAATCGTCAACGTCGAATTTCATGGCTTTTCGGTTGAGCGCAAAGTTATCCGAGGACATTACCATGTTGGTAAAAGTCCTAAGGTTCTTAAAAACCAAGTTTGGGGGTTTACGGATCGAGAAAAGTAGCCGAAACATCGCGAACAAGTTCAGGGGTCAAAGCTGTCAAGTTTGAAACTTGTTTTGGCTGAACCAGGGTCAGGCGACCCGCCTGGGAGGGCCCAAGCGGGCCGCGTGGGTTGCCCAGCGCGCAGAAATTCGAAAATGGGTTATTTGAGTCCGATTTTGGGTGCCTAACAGCTGGTTTCGCCTCCAAATGCACCAATGACATGTCTTGCATGGCTACTACTACAGGAACCTCGAAATTATGGCTTTAAATCAGGTCTTGATCACATTTCTTGATCATTTTCATAGTAACCAAGTGCTCTCAATATTCAAGAACTTCAAGCAAGCTTCCTGGAGACAATCTGAGCAACAAGGCCGATCCTAGTGTTCACTAAACATCTATAGGACTCTTGTAAGCCTTCAATTCGTTCTTTAATCCGTTTTTGTAGTGATTATTGCTAAAAGTCAAACTGGGTGTTCATAACCTTTGACTTTCTGATTAAACGGATTTCTTTCAGTCATTTCTCGAATTGAAACTTGTTATAGATTGGTATTTATGTGGGAAACAAACCCTCTAAAGGGCACTATCTGAATCCCACTATATGCATGCAAATTGTCGAGTCAAACATGGTTCTAAAAAGTCAACAGAAACGATTTTTGTGAAAAATGACATGATTAATGAAATAGATGACATGCAACCTGATTGATCATTAAGAATAACTTGTAATACATATAAGAATGTGTTTTAATCATCATCAACTCGACGATCTATAGTATAGCCACGAATCGGAACCGAAAGTCTTGTAAAACGATTATTTCGTAGACTATCGATTCGGATTCGTACATGCATGTTCGAGATCTGTATTGGAAAGTATTTGTGACTATTTTCATTTTAGTTAAACTTTCTGGAATTTTCTTTGATTGAGTCTATGCTTAGCCTATTCGAATGCTTGTTTCCGGTTTATGCATAAAGTTGACTATTTTGCCCTTTTTGATTTAAAACGGGATTTTTGGAAAAGTGAAAGGATAGAAATCTTTATTTTTAATATACGAACTTGCACCGAAAATTTCGGATCAGTTGGTGGTCCAGATTGTGAGTTATGGCCATTAGCGTAAAACTATATTATAAATTTACATAAACGGTCCTTTTCGCGTAGAACCCGTTTCTGGCCACGTTTTGATACGAAACTTTTTACCAACAGATGTAATATAATATTCTGGGAATTTTGATGATTTTTAATTAATTTTTGGCTGAACGGATCCTAGATCACCTAGTCATTTCGGCTTATGTCGGTTTTGACCGTTTTAGCCATAAAATGAGTTTTACACATCCTTTTGACCCGAAACCTTTTTCTACTGATTTTATATGATGAATAAATTATTTTAAGTATTCTGGAAATATAAAAATCTCAGATTTAATTTGAAAACCCGAAAACGCCCTTAAATCGCATATTTAGCGTTTTAAGCGCATAGTAAGCGTTGTACTTGTTTTGAACGTATAAGACCTATACCTACTGATGTGTTTAGCTTATTTTCATATAAAAACAGTAAGTATAAGTATATGAACTCAGATTTCCAGTTTTGGCATCTTTAGCCCTTGTGAAATTACTAAATTACCCCTACGGTGCATAGTTTGGTTTTAAATGATATATTTGACATATGGGTCATACCCTACTGATATAATATGTTATATTAAGTATATTTACTGTATGAACCAGACCCGAAACTCAGATTTCTAATTTTACCCTTTTATTATCTTTTAAATGACCAAAATGCCCTTTTAAGGCATAAATTGGGTCTAAAACTATTCCGGGCAATATAGAACATAACTTGCTGATATGATATCATATTCTAAGCATATTAATTCAGGGAACTTGCATTTGAATCTTTTGGCTACCCGTATCGCCCTTTTCGCGTTCGGTTCGGTTTACGTAACTAGTTTGCGTAAATTGACCGAAACGGGTCAAACGATATCATTTTATTTCAAAATCCAGAATGTATTTAGTATACCCATATTATACAAGTATTCAAACTTGTCGGGTCTAAATCACATTCTATCCGGTCTTTCGCTTAATCGTGCGTAAACCGTATCATTCCTAAAACTAACCGGTCAAAGCTTAGGCTTAAATAAAAGACCCGTTAGGAATCTAATAGGTTAATTATAAACCTTTGTTCCAGATTAGGAGGCCCGGTAAAAGCTACCAACACTATTCGTTTGTGACTTATACTTGCTCAGGTAAATACATTTTGACTTATTTTCCCTATACGGGCTTGGGGTACGGTATTTAAAATACCGCTTGATCGGGCGCACAAGTCCTGCTCCTTATAGGTGTTCAGTCTTGAATAGCTTGTGCGACTTCGTTTAAACAGTTTTGTCTTACTTAAAGGCTTTGGGGGGTTGTTGACCGTGTCCCGGATATCCTTGGCATTATCTTACGAGATGGCCACGACCAGAGCACGGGGTGTAGGCGTACACCCGTCGTGTATAACTCTTTAATGTGGTGTGTCAATTAAATCTCTAGCCCGGACAGCAGATCCCGGGCCACCAGAGATATAAGTGCATGTAATTCGTTCACAAGTTTATATTATATAAATATCCCAAGTTAATAAAAATATTTATGCCTTGTGCATTTAAATCAATTTTCAATCATTTTCAAAATGAGTCAGTCGATTTGTATTTACCAGTGTAAACTGACGTATTTTTTCCAAAAGATTAAGTGCAGGTACTATACGGAAATAGGCTGGCTGTTTCCTAGAGAGCGTCCACAATAGTCTCGCAAACTCGGACGACAAATATCTGTTGAACTATTTTTATCTTATTTTATTTGATCCGCCTGTGGATCCATTTCAACTACTGTGATATTTATTATTACACTTTATTTAAAGTTGAAATGTTTCTATTCTGCTTCCGCTGTGCATTATTATATTG
The DNA here is from genome assembly GCF_002127325.2 of Helianthus annuus. Lineage (NCBI taxonomy): Eukaryota > Viridiplantae > Streptophyta > Magnoliopsida > Asterales > Asteraceae > Helianthus > Helianthus annuus. The sequence goes on along the minus strand of NC_035433.2, from coordinate 50,192,232 downwards.
TGTTGATTGTCTATGACGATGCCAACTACGTCACTGTACCCCACACCGGGCCCACCGGTGACACGTGGAAATCGGGGTGTGACAAACGAAAACTTTAAAAGTTCAAATCCTCAAACACAAACACACTAGAGGAAGAGACAATCCACTCGAATGGTCCAGCCGATGGAGCCAACCGGCCGATCGAACAGGACTGTCCAAACACATATACCAGCCGATCGAACAGGCCGTCCGATCGAACCTGCCGTTCGATCGACCAGCCCATTCGATCCATCCATACTTGTTTACTTTTCCGCGTTACTTATCGTTATGCTATCGAACTATTTAGGCTAATCTTACTCTCAGCGCTCCCTTCAATCCACACTCAATCACTGTGAGTATACTCGATCCCTTTTTGCTTTTAACACTTTTGGGTGTTACATACGTTACTTATCAAATCACAATCAAACACAAACTATTTGAACGCTGACCATTTGCATGTGCTACTTGACTAAATGAATGCTGTTTATTATGTTTACACGTGGAATGCTATCTACCTGCCTTAGTGTTGGGATTGAACCCTATCAGAGGAACAGATAATTAAAGCCAAAACTGGATCAGAGCAGTGGATCCTGAATAAGCAGATGTTGATATACAAATCTCTCCCCTTGAAAGTGATTACAACTACTGATGACCTCCTATCTGCTGATCTTGCTAAACTGCTGACCGATAACTGCTGCTCAACTAAAGATCTGATGGAAGACTAAAGTCCTGCTGATTCAATCTACTGCCTTGAGTCAAGCACTGCTGATCCGGACAAGTGCTGCTGGGTTCACAGCAGTAGAAGGTTGCAGCAGCTGTTCTATTGTCTGTTTTGTAATAGAATGTATTAGCAGTAGTTAACACAAGCAGTGTTGTATAGATCAGAGGTTAGAGTTTGTTAGGAGGTTAGATGTCACTTTCATGGTGACATCAGCAAAGATGCTCAGTAGTTTGCAAGTGCCTATAAATAGTTCAGTACTTTGTACCGTTCTATTAGCTCTTTGCATCATTCGTCTTCTTTGCACGAACAAACTACTGAGCTCTGGCTGAGGGGGAGTTTGCATTCATTCATCAATCATTGTAATCGTGTTTGAAATAAATTCAATCTTTCGGTTCATTGTGTAAAGATGTTTGATAAAAGTATTACTCTCGTTTGATTGTATGCAAAGTTTGTTTTCATCTTAATTTCCGCTGCACACTCATCCATCTTCATCTTCTTTACAAACATAAAATACAATCAAAATCAAACTCAGATCCAACAATTGGTATCAGAGCTAGGACAGTCAAATTTGATTTAACAATCATTTTGACGTAAATAGTTCAGCTCAAAACAGTTGATACTGATCGTTTGTTCATCGTTGAAAAATAGAGTAAGGGGTAATCACCATTAAATTTGATTTCTCAGTATCTGTAAAACAACAAGAAATGACGTCACAATCTCAGGACGATAAAAACAACATCGGCTCTCTTTTTAAACCACCTATGCTAAAAAGAAATGAGTACAACATCTGGCAGAGGAGGATGGGTCACATCCTCGCTCAACAAAGCACAGGTTGTTGGAAGTCTGTCATCTTTGGACCTCATGTTCCTACAGTGCCAAGCGCTGAAGATGCTAAAAAACAAGTTCCAAAACCTGTTGAAAATTATGCTGAAACCGATTATCAAAAATTTGAACTAGATGCTAAAGCGTTTAGTATCATAGCATCAGCGCTGCCCAACGAAATATATGCTGGACTGTTACACTGTGACAGTGCCAAAGAGTTGTGGGACGCGCTTAAGGAACAGTTTGGGGGTACTGAAGAAGTCATAGAAAACAATAGGGAAATCCTGAACCAACAGTATGAAACATTTTGTCATGTTAAAGGTGAATCACTAACGCAACAATTTGAGCGTTTCAGTTGTCTCATCAGTGAACTGAGGCTTGTTAAAACCACTTTTACAAACTCAACTCAAAATAGCAGGTTCCTCAGGTCACTGCCAGAAAAATGGGACACCATAGCTTTTGTCACCCGAAATTCACCTGAGTTCAAGGATCTGACCTTGACCCAACTCCATGGTCGACTCCTGACCTTTGAAAGGGAGTTGAACCAGAAAAGGAAGTTACAAGAGTCAGGGAAAACCGTTGATGATTATTCATTCGGTAACACTGCTCTTCTGGGTCAAGAAGAATCTGGTGGTAGTGGTAAGGATCAGGGTTATGATCACTTCATAGACATAACTGCTGGTGCAAATTTTAACAACCCTGATCCTCACTCTACAGGTTATGCATTCACTGCAAATGAAAACCAGATGTCAGACAATTTAAGCTTTGAACTCAATGATCTACAACATTTCGACCCCACTGACCTAGAGGAAATGGACATCCTGCACCAACTGGCCTTGCTAAGTGTTAGAATTAGCAAGTTTTATAAGAGAACAGGGCGAAAATTCCCAGGGTTGCATGGGAATCTAAGGGTTGGGTTGGATAAATCGAAAATCAAGTGTTATAAGTGTAACAGGTTAGGACACTTTGCTAGAGAGTGTAGGAGTCAGACAACTGGTCCCATAATCACTCACCCTAGTTCAAATCCTAGACCTCAAAATCAAAACACTGTGCACTATGCCCAATATGCCCCAACAGCACATGTGAACACTGCTCACTATGTTGTTGCTCCTGTGCCAGTGCACTATGTCCAAACAGCTGTTCCAAAGATTCAATATGTTCAAACCCCTGCTCCCCAGGCACAAGTGCAACCTGCACCACAAACCACTGCTCCAGTAGCAACACAACCAGATCAACAAAGTTTCTTTACTCAAGAGTTTGTTGACTGGAACCGTATGCCTGAAGACCTCAGTGATGAAAATTTTGCACTCTATGCTTCTAATGTTTCTTCTCATGATGAATTTTGTTTGATGGCATTAGAGTCAATACAGGAGGGTGTTGAATCTGAAGAGGAACAGCTGGTCTCTGAAACAGTGGATGAGGTGATTGAAGAAGTGGTCACTGCTATGGCAAATGAAGTACTGTTGGAAGAAAGTTCAGTCACCCTGATTGAACCACTGACAGATCCATGGTCCAAAGAAGGGAAGACAGGTGAGAAAGAAGAGAATGCTGGTGATGGAGAGAATCCTCATTGTGATTGTGCAATGATGGCTGCTGCTAAGGGAGCTTCTGCATGCTTTGATAGTCTTTGGAATGTAGATAGTGGAGGCTCCAGGCACATGACAGGATGTAAAGCCCTCCTCAAATATTTTAAAATCCATGGAGGGGGTGATATATCCTTTGGGAATAATAGTAAAGGGAAAGTTCTAGGGTCTGGGACAGTGCAATCTGGAAATGTAAAATTTGAAAATGTCAATCTAATAGACAATCTGAAATTCAACCTTCTGAGTGTATCACAAATGAGTGACAAAGGGTTTGGGTCATTCTTCACAAAAGATTGTTGTAGGATTGTTGGACCAGAAATGGTAAAAAAGATTGAAGCAATAATAAAAAAATGGTCAAACTAAACTTGTTGCTTAAAGAAGTGGCAATGTTTATGTTGTTGACATGTCAAAAGAGTGTCCCAGAGCTGATGCCTGTCTGTTCTCAGCTGCCTCTAACAAAGAGACAGAACTTTGGCACAAAAGACTGGGGCACACAAATCTTAAGACAATAACAGAAATTTCAAAAAATGGTTTGGTGAGAGGCCTACCACAAAAATTGTTTTCATGTCCTGAACATTGCATTTCCTGTTTAAAAGGAAAACAGCATAAAAGTTCTTACAAGTCCATTGAAGAGTCCAAAACAACCCAGTGTTTGCAAATGCTACACATGGATTTGTTTGGCCCAGTTCAAGTCATGAGCCTCAAAAAGAAAAGATATTGTTTGGTTATAGATTGATGACTTTTCTAGGTTTACATGGACTTTCTTTTTGCACTCTAAAGATGAAACTGCAGGCATTTTGCAAGACTTTGTGACACAGGTTGAAAAGCAATTTGACCTTCCAGTGAAAAGCTTTAGGAGTGACAATGGCACAGAATTTAAAAATAAGGAGTTGGATGCCTTCTGTGTGAAGAAAGGGATTGTAAGGCAGTACAGCATCCCTAGAACACCAGAGCAAAATGGGGTTGTTGAAAGAAAGAACAGAACTTTGATTGAGGCTGCCAGAACCATGCTTGCAGATTCAGGTTTGCCACTAACTTTCTGGGCAGAGGCAGTAAACACTGCTTGCTATGTGCAGAACAGAGTTTTAATAAACCCCAGGCACAAAAAGACTGCCTATGAAATTCTGTATAAAATCAAACCACTGATCTCATACTTCAAGGTGTTTGGCTGCCCATGCTTTATTTTGAACTTAAAAGATTCCATTTCAAAATTTGCAGCCAAAATTGATTGTGGTTATTTTCTGGGATACTCAACCACTGCCAAGGCCTACAAAGTGTTCAATGCACGGACCAAGGTAGTGGAGGAGACTTTGGATGTAAAGTTCAATGAACTTTCATCAATGAAAATCCCAGCAAATCCTGATGATCTGTTTGATCTTGAAAAATTCACTTTTGAAAATACTGCTGTCAAGACTAACAGTGCAGGTCCAACAGAGGATACAACACCAGACTATGGGTATGAAATCATCATCCCTCAAAAGTCTGCCACAAATGGAAAAGCATCAGTTGTTCAAAACTGCTGTCAAAGCTCAACCACTGCTACCTCAACAGTTGTTGACCAAAGTAGCCCATCTACCACTGCTTCCAAATCCTCAAACACTGCTGACAAAAGTCCTCAAACAGTGGATAAAAGTCAGCAGTGGTCCACTTCATTACCACCCATTCCACCACCTTTTGAAGCCACTGTTGGGTCATCAAAGTCACCAGCAGTGGTTAGCTCAGATGATACACATTTGCAGCCTTCACCAACAAATGCCATCATACCATACCAAGGAGATTTAATCTTCTTGAGATCTCATCCACCTGATCAAATCCTTGGCAACATCAATGAAGGGGTGCTCACAAGAAGCCAAACCCAAAACATTTGTCTTTTTGCTGGTTTTCTATCACTCCATCAGCCAGTCAAGTACCAAGAGGCACTAAAAGACAACAGCTGGGTAGAAGCCATGCAAGAGGAGCTCCAACAGTTTAAAAGACAACAAGTATGGGAGCTTGTACCACTGCCAGAAGAGGTTAGTCCCATTGGCACAAAGTGGGTCTTCAAGAACAAAACAAATGAAAGGGGCATTGTTGTCAAGAACAAAGCCAGGCTTGTGGTTCAAGGTTACAGACAGGAAGAGGGGATTGATTATGATGAAACGTTTGCCCCTGTTGCAAGATTGGAAGCTATCAGACTGTTCCTGGCCTTTGCTGTCAACCACAACATGAAGGTGTTTCAGATGGATATCAAAAGTGCTTTCCTCTATGGTACATTGCAAGAAGAGGTGTATGTATGTCAACCTCCAGGCTTTGAGGATCCATTTTATCCTGATCATGTCTACAGGCTAAACAAAGCCTTGTATGGCCTGAAACAAGCACCAAGGGCCTGGTATGAAACTCTTTCCAACTTTCTACTCTCAAATGGTTTCAAAAGAGGTACCATTGATAAAACACTGTTTCTTAAATGGAGAGAGAAAGATTTAATGATTGTCCAAATTTATGTGGATGACATTATTTTTGGAAGCACATGTACCAAAATGTGTGAAGAGTTTAGAGAACTCATGACAGCTGAGTTTGAAATGAGTGCAATGGGTGAGCTGCAATGCTTTCATGGTCTCTAAGTACAGCAATTGCAAAATGGAACTTTCATTCATCAAAGCAAATATGCTAAAGAACTTTTAACCAAATTTGATATGAATGATTATAAACCATGCAGCACACCCATGGCAACAAATAAGCTGGTCATGTCTGATGAAAAGGATGAGCTGGTTGACCAAACACTTTATAGAAGCATGATTGAGTCTTTATTGTACCTAACTGCATCTAGACCAGACATCATGTTTGCAACATGTGTCTGTGCAAGAAGTCAATCAGCTCCCAGAAAATCAAATCTCATTGATGTAAAAAGGATTCTCAGATACATAAAAGGTGCTCCCACACTTGGTATCTGGTATCCAGCTAATGGGAATATCAAGCTTTCAGGTTTTTCAGACAGTGACTTTGCTGGATGTCATACCACAAGGAAGTCCACTTCAGGAGGGTGCCAGTTTCTAGGTGATTTCTTAGTCTCTTGGCAAAGCAAAAAGCAAGCAGCAGTTTCAACATCCACTGCTGAGGCTGAATACATGCTGCTGCAAGCTGTACAGCCCAACTCCTGTGGCTTCAAAATCAGTTGCTGGATTTTGGTATCACTTCCTTAAAGACACCACTCATGTTGGACAGCCAGGCAGCAGAAAATATCATAAAAAATCCAGTTTCCCATTCTACCACAAAGCACATCGACATCAGACATCACTTTGTGAGGGATTGCTATGAAAAAGGTTTGATTTCTCTGCATCATGTCCCAACTAAAGACCAGCTGGCAGATGTGCTCACAAAAGCACTTGATATAGCCACTTTTGAAAGTCTGGTCTCTAGGATTGGGATGCTAAACATGGAATAACAAGCAACATCTTGTTTCTCTATGAATAAAAGCAACAAAATGTTTTCAGAAAATCAAAAATCCTTCCTTAAAAATAGCTAAAAATGAAAATTTCATTAAAATCCTTAAAAGTCTACCATAACCACTGATTGTTCAAAAGTCTACTCTACTTCAAAAAGCCTGCCCACTGCTGAAAGGTAACCTCTGTTTTCTCATTTCTTGATAACCTCTGCTGTTCAAAAGCAGTGTCTTATCCACTGATATGCTATCCACTGCTTCCTTACCACTGCCTTCATCAGTTGCTTTCATTCAAAGTACTGTCCTTCATTTTTCACCAGGGGTTGTCACGTGGGCAGTACATAGCAGTCAGACCTTTTGTAACGGCTGCCACGTCAGCATTCATTCTCTTTCCTATAAAATTCCCCACTCACCACCAAAACAGGGTTTTACTGTCGAATTGAATTCTTAAAAATTCTCTTCTCAAAGCAGTTTTTTCTTCTCATCTCTCACAAATTCCTTCGATCATTCGTTTCAAAAATGACAAAATCGAAGTTATCTGCAAAACCCACATCACAATCATCGAAAACAGCCTCTAAAAAGGCAATCTCCACTGAAATCCCATACAAAAAATCTCACAATCTCCTGGGTCTTCTCACAAAATCAGGAACCACAGATGTTTTCAATTCCATTATTACCATCATGGCAAAATCAAAGTACAAAACTTTGCTCACCGCCGATGCACCAATCTATTTGGCAACCCAAAGGGAGTTTTGGAAAAATGCAACCCTTGAAAAACAAGGAGACATTGCAACCGCCATTCACTCTTCTATAAAGGGTAAAACTGTCCAAATCACGCCACAATCCATCTCCGAAGTCTTTCAACTCGATGACCAGGCAGGTAAAATTTCCTTCACTAAAAACGAGTTGCACAGTGACTTCATTGAAAGAGGGTATGAAGCCACAATGATGACGAAACTAACCTTAGAAAAAGGTTATTTTCCTCCAGCACCCAGATTCCTATTTCATACCCTCCTACTATGTGTTTCAAATAAAACCACTTCTTTCAATGAAATCCCTTTAAAGATTCAAAATCTGGGATATGCTATTTTACAAGAAGAAAATTTTAACTATTCTCGGGAAATCTTTAAAGATTTGGTTAATAATGTTGAGACAAAATCATTCTTACTGTTTCCAAGGTTTTTGAGTTACTATTTTGAAAAGAAATTCAGTAAGGATGATTTAGCTTTAATAAACCAAGGTGAAATTACTGCAATAAACAGCCTAACATCTGAAACTTTTTCAAGAATGTTAGCACCTTGCAAAACACAAGCAGAGGTGCCTGAGCAGAATTTAGCAGCTACCACTGCTCCTCAGGTATCTGCTGCTGAGCCCACTGCTCTAGGTGATCAAAGCAGCAGACCAACTGTTTTGAAACCCACACCTACAAACCCCAAAAAGCAACATAAAACGAAAAATCCAAAACCCCCAAAACCAATCAAAACGGCAACTCTGGAGGATGAGATACCAGAGTTAATGCCCGTGACAACACAAATGTCACAAGAAACCACTGCTGCTTCTTCCTCACAGCAGTTGGTACAAATATCTCAACCCATAACCATAACTCCTCCTGCCTCTTCACAAAAAGAGCAGGTTGTACACAAAGGGCCACCACATTATGATGCTCTGGATACACTCGTTTCCATCATCCACAGCTCAATGCCCGGAGCAAATCCGCTTTCTACACCCACCATCACATCCTCAATTCCACCAAAAACACAACTACTGTTGGATGCAATTGATTTGAACCAGGCATTACTCAGTCCTTCTCAATCACCTGTCAATGAGAATATACCTCAACAAATGACTGAGTCTGCTGTATCATTCTTTGCTAACCCACCAACACAACCTGAGGAGGTTACACCCATTGAGTTATAAGTAACTCTTTATGTTAATCCAAGTGAAGCAGCCACTACAACTGTTGAACCCACTGGTTTACAGTTGGACAGTGGTTACATCAATAAGACTTCCTTGGAGGCAATTCCTTTTATAGCACCTCTGCCAACCACCAGTAGATTTATTTATCCTACTGGCAACATCAAAAGGTTGTCAAGTGTTGAAGGAAGAAGACCCCAGTACCAAGAAAAAGGGGCATCAGTGGTAAATGTTTGGAGTAAACTCCCTACTTCAACCACTAATAAAACCACTGTTAGTGGGAAATCAGATGATCCCATTAACTTGGGTGATGATTTAAAGTACCAGAAATTGACGGCTCGTGTTGAAAAACTTGATAACTCTGTTGCCGAGCTCAAAGATATGCTCCAACAGTTGTTACAGGTACAAAAGGTACAATCCACTGCTGTTCCACCTCAAGCACCTGCTCTCCAACAGGCACCTGCTACAAATGAGCTCTGGAATCTATTTCAACCTTTTCTCCATCATCAAGCACAAGTAGCAGATCAGCAACATGAAAAACATGTTCAAGAGCTAAGAAATGCTATGGAGTCTAGGTTCAAAGACACTCAGGCTGATCTAAAGGCTCTCAAAACTCAGATCCTGCGCTCCACTGGCACTGCTCCTCCTTCTGTGTTTTTCATTGATCACCTCCCTGAAGATAATGCCAAAAAGGGGGAGAAAATTCAGGAGTGGAGAAGGAAAGGAATAACAGATGGTCTCTACCTTGCACCAGAAAATTCAAATATGACCAAACAGATTCCTTTGCCAGATGGGAGTAAGAAAATTGATGTCACCACAAATGCACTTGCAGAAGCACTTGCATGTGTGAAAAGGGATAGAGAGGCCAAAAAGAAAGTTAGGGTGGATTATCCGGATCAGGGTACTTCAGGATCAAGAGATGATGAAAATCTTATTGATGAAAAGAAGAAGCTTACAAGAAGAGTAAGGCTACCCAAATCCGGACAGACGTTCAAAGTCTGCTCAAAAACCACCACCTAAAACAGCTGTTGTAACTCCTGTTGTATCCACTGCTGTTGGTACTTCAGTAGTTTCAACATCTGCTCCCTCTTCAACACACACCATTTCAACACACACTACATCCACTGCTTTACCACCATCACCACCAATATCAAAATCACCTCCTGTCAAAAGACAGAAGACAGCAGTTGTTATAACTTCTGCTGTAAAGACAACAGTGGTTGGAACACCAGTTGTTTCAACAACTGTTAGTCTATCACCCACCACTGCCACTACAACCACCTTTCCATCCAAAACATCATCAGTCCCTCCTCAAATAAAGAGGAGAAGGCTAATTCCTAAAGATGATGTCACTTCACCATCCCAAACATCTTCAAAACCTTTAGCTCTTGTCAATATACCAAAACCAGTTCCACTCTCTTCTGTTCCAATGCACAAGCCCTTACCTCCTGCAGGTGTTCAATTTCCTCTTGAACTGGAAGCAGTTAGAGAAGAAATAAAATCCTTTTATACTGAGGATGACCCTGCCAAAAGGAGTTTGCCTTCAATCAAAGGATATCCCTGGCCCAAAAATATTGATGAATATTTGAAGATAAAGGCCAAGCAAGCAGAGGATATCTCGAAAAGAAACACACAAGGGAAATCTGACAAAGAAGTATCAAGATACTACCAATATCTGCTCACACAAGTCAGTTCCCTAGAACGTTTTGCGAAGAATGTCAGTCAACAAATTTCAGAAAGAGCAGCTGAAACTTTGAAGAAAGACTACATTGAAAGCATTATGTTTCACAAGAGATACAAAGGAGAGAGACACATGTACAAAGAGTGGACTGTTCCTGAGCTTGAAGTTGAAGCAGCAAGAATTCAAGACATGATAAAAAGGAAAGTCACTCACACTCCTCCTGATTGGGCAAAGTTCAAAAAGAATGTACCTGACAAACAGTTGGAACTAAAGAGAATGAAAGAAGAACTGGTTGCTGCTGATTTTGGTACAAAAAGACAAATTGCTAGATGGAAAGAAGATGTGGTCAGGTCAACCTATAAAAGGTTAGAGGAGTTAAGAAAGAAAGATCCAAAAATTCCTCAAAAACCTGACTATCCTGAAGCAGAGGTTCCAAAAAGGCCAACAAAGCTGCAAATCAGGAGAGCCACTGCTCCAACTGGTACTGCCATCTACAAATGAAGGAGACAAAGCCAGTTAGGTGCTGAAACAGTTCAAGAAATTCTTACTGGAAATGCCGTTGTAAAAGAAGGCTTGTTGAGAACGTTTAAAGAAGAATTTGAACTGGAAAACTCTGCTACCACTGCTCAGCCAGTGATGAACAGGCCAGCCTCACCAAATACTTCTGCAAATAAGCATCTCTCAAGAAACCCACCAGGCTCAAAAATACAAAAGTGGGAAACTGACAAACAGACCTGCGTATTGACTTTGCTCAGGTCTGGTGGAGAAGTGGAGAAAATATCAAGGGAACAAGCTCTTTGCCTGAGTCTTGAAGATTTGCAGGATCTCCTTGATCTTCCACTTAGCAGTGATGATGAAGATACAGATGCCCTTGACTTTGAATTACAATTTAAAGGTCAGATAAGGGAGCTGTTAATGAGGCAATAAAATGTCCACAAATAATGAAGAGTTTTGGCATTATCTGTTCCAGGGGGAGATTGTTGGGATTGAACCCTATCAGAGGAACAGATAATTAAAGCGAAAACTGGATCAGAGCAGTGGATCCTGAATAAGCAGATGTTGATATACAAATCTCTCCCCTTGAAAGTGATTAAAACTACTGATGACCTCCTATCTGCTGATCTTGCTAAACTGCTGACCTCCTATCTGCTGATATACAAATCTCTCCCCTTGAAGTCCAAACAACATAGTACTATAGTTTGGACTCAGCACCCGTTCACACGGGGGTTGTTAAGGACAAATACTTGCATGGATTACGGTGGTAATCATGTATTGCGAACCGTCTCGGACGGTCAACCCGCAGTCGTTGGTATCGATGGTCCCATGTCGATAATTAACATGCATCGTTTTCCTCTGCGTACGTGCCTGGTTATGCGTAAACTATTCGAACTCTATATGCTATTACTAAACTTGTGTGCTCACCTTTACATTTTATGTATTGACAATATTCTAACGTATGTGACAGGTAATTAGGATGCTTATCTGCTAGGGAAGCGAGGCTAGAATAAAGCTCTAGAGGCCAACGAATAGATGTAGGTCGTGGTCTACCTAGGGGTCTCTAGAAGCAAATAAACAATTGCCATGGAGCCGTTGGAGTTGTCCGATCCGGGGTCTATGGCATTAGCTGTCTGTAGATCTTGTCCGGATAAGTCTTAATGACTTCAAGCAATACTTTTATTCAATTGGTTTGTAATAATTAAATCTGAGTTGTCGGAACGGAATTTATTTGCCTAGTTGCTTCTATGATAACTTGTTTATTTATTTGGGATACGGTATGGGACGTATCATTAAACTGAATTTGTAATAATAGTTGTTGTGGAAACTTCAGGACAATCTGTTTCGCTCAGTGCCGCGCCCCGATGATTCCGCCATCGGTTGGGGTGTGACAGATTGGTATCAGAGCCATAACTATAGGAAATTAGGCAGACACGACCTAGTCCGGGTCGCTGTCTTAGAGACCTAAACTATAGTCAAGAACCATCAGACCCAGTTTATGTGCCTTATTCTGTAATTCTTCACTATCACTGCGCTCAAATTTTCAACTAACGTCAGGCGATTCAGTCAGGAAGAGGTGTGAAAACCGCAAACTCCCGACTAAATTTCCTGACTTATGGGGATTCTATTCCTTCATCTCGATATTTTCGTCAATAAACGAGGAGAATTATACCAAATCAGGTGTGAAACCCCCATTTTGAAGAAAGTTCTTCTCGATTTTACTAAAAACAAGGGAGAAATTGCTAAGCCAAGGGGTGAAACCCTAACCTTAGCAGTTTGTTCTGTATTTTATTCATCTCACCAAGGCTTCGATGGACTCCAACGACCTGAACTCACAAGTATGACCTAGGAGGCGCGTGTGGAATGCCCAAGAATCGAGGCAGAAACACAACCTCTAGAGTCGGAAGTGATGACAAGTCTACTGTGAATAGTCGAGTTGCCTTGGTTAGTCGATGTCTAGTAGCCGCAGACAATCTATCTCTCGATTTTATATGTTTCGAATTTGACAAGTCATCAGGTACACTTGTTGATTTTATGTGTTTATGTGTGCTTTCTCTGTTTTGTGTTTATATTTGCTTTCTCTGTTTTATTTTGGGATGATATTCGATTCTGCCATCATTTGAATCAACAACACACGACTCGTACTGTTATTCTATCCCTAATCGACACCCAGCTATCGCAAATCTAGACGGTATCATACTATGATATGCTATACGACTAAGTTAGACTATACCATACGGTGCTATCAGATACAATATCCGAACGACACGCGAACTATGAAGGATAGGTTTCTGTTTTCTGACTGCTTCAGTAATTAAGTGCCTAGGTATTTGCGTGTTTCCGTATTTTGTGCTCCAAGTATTTATGTGCTTCTGTGACCTACGTGTTCTATGTGCTTCTGTGCTTATGTGTATCTGTGATTATGTGATTATGTGATATGTGGTTCGACGTGATTCTATGCTTTAGATAGTGGTAGGCGTGTGAGGTGAGATTCGATTGCGTTGTGTTGAGTCCTATGACGATGTCTATTGCAGACCATGTCGTCGTCTGGATCACGTCACCGACTGACTCGCCAAGAAAAGAGAGACCGACGTCTCGCTGCTATCATCTCCAAACAAGTGGCGAAAGCCGTGAGTGAGGTGTATGAAAATGCCAGCAAAACGTCTGAGGAATCCCGAGCTGAGAACCCTAAGGATTCAAGCAAGACCGCTTTTAGCTTCAAGCAGTTTAAGGCATGCGGACCGAAGGAGTTCACCGGTGAAGATGGCCCTACCGCCATGTTTCATTGGTTCGACTCAGTTGAAGTCACCCTGCGACAAAGCGGATGCCCCGAAAATCTCCACACTCTCAATGCTACTGGCGTCTTCCAGTCCCGTGCTCTAGACTGGTGGACTGCTGAACGAAACAAGTGTGGGAATGATGTAGCTTACGAGCTGACATGGGATGAACTGAAGGCAATTATGATCGATGAATTCTGCCCTCCTCATGAACGCCAAAAACTGGATGATGAATTCTGGGTCATCAAGCAGAAAGACGGAGACAACGTTGCCCTCACTGCTCGCTTCAAGCAGCTCAGTATCATATGTCCCGATCAGGTCAAGACTCCAAAGATGACCATCAAGAAGTATATCCGAGCTCTGCCAGACTGTGTAGTAGATTTTGTTCACGCCTCCAAGCCAGCAACGATCGAAGAAACCTACCTACTCGCCGCTGGGATCAACGATAAGCGAGTCAAGTCTGGTTTCTGGGATAAGCAAACCAAGTCTATGCATCAAGCCACTGCGACACCCACCGACTCATCTGCTCAATCCTCCAAGTCTTCAAGAAGGAAGAAGAAGAACAACAACAACAGCTCCAGCAACAAGAGCTGTGCTGCCGCGACAAACGCCACTCCCCTGCAAGCGGTACCAGCTCAACAACAGCACCACCAACGCTCAGCTCCAGTGATCAATGCACCGCCAGCGAAGCGTGCATACACAGGCCCTCACCCACTCTGCCCGACATGTTCGTATCATCATCCAGTGGGTCTAGCTTGTCGTTTTTGTGCTCACTGCAATCTGTACGGTCATTTCACTGCGAACTGTCGCTATGGTCCTCGTTAAGCCCCAGTTCAAGCTACTGTCAACCAAGCTTTACTCCCTGCCCCTCAAGGCCAGCAAGCAGCTCAAGCACCAGCAGTCAATGCTCGAGTCTGCTTTGCATGTGGTGACCCTAACCACTTTGCCAACAGATGCCCGAACAGGGTGGTCAATCAAGAGCCCCAGCAGCAACAGCAACAACAGCAGCCTCAGCACCAGCAGCAAGCAGCCCATGCCCGAACCTTTAACATCAATGCCCGCCAGGCTCAGGCGGATAACAACGTGGTTAATGGTACGTTCCTTGTGAATGGTATTTATGCATCATGTTTGTTTGATACTGGAGCCGATAACTGCTTTGTGTCATTTGAATTCGAGAAGCTCCTTAGTCGTAAGCGCTCTTATCTGTCCTCGTCATTCGAAGTCGAAGTCGCTACAGGAAGAAATATTGCCGTTAATTCAATACTCCGTGATTGTACTCTCGAACTCAATGATCACCTCTTCCCAATCGACCTCATTCCGATGCAACTCAGAAGCTTTGACGTCATAATAGGCATGGACTTTCTTCGTGAAAACCATGCTGAAGTTGTGTGCTTTGAAAAGATGATTCGATTCTCGCTCGCGAATGGTGATCTTCTATGTGTATATGGTGAAACAGCATAGAAGGGTCTCAAGCTTATGTCATGTATTCAAGCCAGCAAGTATCTTCGCAAGGAATACCGAGCCTTCTTGGCCAACATTGTAGTAGCGGAGAAGGGAAAGAAAAAGAAAGTTGAAGTCAAAGATGTTCCAGTGGTTCGTGAATTTCCTCAGGTGTTCCCTGATGATCTTCCCGGACTACCACCAAGTCGTGATATCGACTTTCGTATCGACCTCATTCCTGGAGCTAACCCCGTTGCCAAAGCCCCTTATCGACTCGCTCCATCCGAAATGCGGGAACTCTCGAATCAACTCCAGGAATTACTCGAAAAAGGCTTTATTCGCCCAAGCACCTCTCCTTGGGGCGCGCCAGTCCTTTTTGTCAAAAAGAAGGATGGATCGTTCCGGATGTGCATCGACTATCGGGAATTGAATAAGCTAACCATCAAGAACCGATACCCCTTGCCACGAATTGACGATTTGTTTGATCAGCTACAAGGTGCAGTATGCTTCTCTAAGATCGATCTGCGTTCAGGATACCATCAGCTACGGATTCAAGAGGAAGACATTCCTAAAACTGCTTTTCGGACCCGTTATGGCCACTACGAATTTGTTGTT
Source organism: Helianthus annuus (assembly GCF_002127325.2). Taxonomy (NCBI): domain Eukaryota; kingdom Viridiplantae; phylum Streptophyta; class Magnoliopsida; order Asterales; family Asteraceae; genus Helianthus; species Helianthus annuus. The sequence goes on along the minus strand of NC_035433.2, from coordinate 50,176,748 downwards.
ATGCCCTTTGGTCTAACCAACGCACCCGCGGTTTTTATGGACCTCATGAATCGTGTGTGTAAGCCTTATCTTGATCGTTTCGTCATCGTGTTCATCGACGATGTCTTGATCTATTCCAAATCGAGAGCCGAACACGCGCAACATCTACGTTTGGTTCTCGAGTTACTTCAGGGAAACCAACTCTACCCCAAGTTTTCCAAGTGCGAATTCTGGTTGGAGGAGGTTCAATTTCTGGGTCACATAGTGAATAGTCGAGGTATCCATGTCGATCCTGCGAAGATTGAAGCTGTCAAAAGCTGGATTACGCCTAAGAACCCGTCAGAGGTTCGTTCTTTTCTCGGACTAGCGGGCTATTATCGACGATTCATTGAAGGATTCTCCAAGTTCGCTGTGCCGCTCACCGCTCTTACCCATAAGGACAAGTCTTTTGTGTGGGAAGACGCACAAGAGACTGCCTTTCAAACCCTCAAGCATATGCTGTGCAACGCACCGATTCCTACACTGCCCGACGGAAGCGACAACTTCATTGTCTACTGTGATGCTTCTAACCTTGGTCTCGGCTGTGTTCTCATGCAGCGAGACAAGGTTATAGCCTACGCATCTCGTCAGCTCAAGATCCACGAGAAGAACTATACAACCCATGACCTCGAGCTAGGCGCGGTTGTCTTTGCATTGAAGATTTGGCGACACTACCTGTATGGCACTAAGTGTACGATCTACACTGATCACAGGAGTTTACAACACATCTTTAATCAGAGAGAGCTTAATATGCGTCAACGCCGATGGGTAGAACTTCTCAACGATTACGACTGTGAGATTCGTTATCACCCAGGCAAGGCGAATGTGGTTGCCGACGCGCTCAGCAGAAAGAGTGACGTGCTCAGTACTCGAAACATCCAAGCCCAACACAACCTCGAAACCCTCATCCGAGAAGCTCAACATGCTTGCTTTAACGAGCGTACATTGAAGAGAGAGCGAATCTATCACGACGGAGCTCAGTTAGTAAGCAAATCAGATGGGATATTCTACTATCTGGACCGAATTTGGATCCCTAAGCGGACCGATTTGCGAAAGATTATCATGAACGAAGCCCACAAGTCCCGATATTCTATTCATCCCGGTGCAGACAAGATGTACCAGGACCTGCGTTATAAGTACTGGTGGCCGGGTATGAAAAGGGATATCGCTCTGTACGTTGGAAGCTGTTTAACTTGTGCAAGAGTCAAGGCTGAACATCAAAGACCTTCTGGCTTACTCGAACAACCGCCGATACCTATGTGGAAGTGGGAGAGTATAGCTATGGATTTCATAACGAAGCTCCCGCCCACGCCATCAGGTCACGACAGTATTTGGATCATAGTTGATCGTCTAACGAAGTCAGCCCACTTTTTGCCTATATGAGAAGACTACAAGGTGGAGCGACTAGCCCAAATCTACACCGACGAGATCATTCGTAATCATGGTACGCCTCGTGACATCATTTCAGACCGCGACGCTCGGTTCACTTCGCGATTGTAGGAAACGTTTCAAGCGGCCCTTGGTACGTCGCTTAATCTGAGTACTGCATTCCACCCTCAAACCGACGGACAGACTGAAAGAACGATCCGTACTCTTGAAGACATGCTCCGAGCGTGTGTTATAGATTTTGGCGGTAGTTGGAACAAACACCTGCCATTGGTGGAATTCTCGTACAATAACAGCTATCATGCCAGCATCCAAATGGCACCTTTCGAGGCTTTGTATGGTAGAAGATGTCAATCGCCTATTGTGTGGCACGAGATCGGTCACTCGCAACTAACCGGTCCCGAGATTCTACAAGAAACGACCGACAAAATCCACCAGATAAGAGACAACTTGGTAAAAGCTCGGAACAGACAGAAAAGTTACGCCAATAAAAGACGCAAGCCCCTTGAATTTGAAGTTGGTGACTACGTACTCCTAAAGGTATCACCTTGGAAGGGTGTAGTCCGATTCGGCAAGAAAGGGCAACTCGCGCCTCGATATGTTGGACCTTTTAGGATTCTGGAAAGAATCGAAAAGGTCGCCTACAGACTCGAATTACCGGAGGAAATCAGTAACGTCCACCTGACTTTCCACGTATCTAACCTCCGAAAATGCCTTGCTGATCATGATCTAATCGTACCACTCGACGATCTTCAGGTCAACGAAACGTTACCCTTCGTGGAAAAGCCTGTCGAAATCATGGATCGCCAAACCAAGCAGCTCAGGCGCTCTCGCATCCCGATCGTGAAGGTCCAATGGGAAGGCAAACGAGGCGCGGAGTTCACTTGGGAACTCGAAAGCGACATGAAGGCCAAGTACCCGCAGTTGTTTAAATAAAGAGATCTGAAGCATCAAATTGGTAAATCACGGTGTCGTGTAGCCTTCGAGCCTAATTTTGGGATGAAATTCCCTAAACAAGGGGAGGCTGTAACACCCCGTGTTTTCGAATGTCAAAGTCAAAGTCAAAGTCCAAGTCAACTTTGACTTTCTTTGACTGTGATAGTCGATTTTGTGTTTTAGTTGTATTATGTGGAGTAAGTGTTGTAATCAGCAAGAACCGAAGTAATCAAATGTGTTTTAACGCGAACCGATCTACGACTGTAAATGATAGGAAGTAACAATGCGATAAAGATAACCAATCAGTAATCAAACCGATCTAACAATCAATCGAACTCGAGACTCGAATTATGCGAATTGTGGTATTATTATACGTGTGTGTGTGCCTTATGTGTTACTTGCGCGTGCTTACTTTATGTTTGGTGTGGTATTCAAGCAAATCAATCGAAAATCAAATCGAAACTCGAAAATCAATCGAACTCAATCGAAACCGACATCGAAACGTGACTTATAGAAGATTGTATGTTAGATATAGTGGTTGGGATTAAAAGTAATTTGACTAGGAACTCTATCGTATCCGTATCATCGTCCATCGAAATCGAAACGTCGAAAATCATCGCAAAATACTCGAAGTGCGTGGCGGATCGAACAGGAAGCATCCTGATCGAACAGGCCAGCCGATCGGCTAGCACCTTGCCAGCCGATCGAGCAGCCCACTCGATCGGAGCTCCCAGCCGATCGGCTGCCACTTTCCTCCTTTGGAAGCCTATAAATAGGGCTGTCATTGTCATACTTTCCATTTTTGGAAAGCTCTGACCGAACCAGCTATCTTCTTCACCTTTTCTCAGATTTCTCTCAATCCCGGTAAGTTTTCACTCTAATTCTTGTACGTTTTTGATCATTACCTGATTCTACACCTTCCTATCTTTCAAAACTTGAATTCTAACCGTGAAATCACCAAGATCTAAGTGTTCTTGGGTGATGTCATCACGGTGTTCTTGAAGAACTTCAAACTTTGGCATCATTCAACCATGGATAGCTTAGATCTAACCGATTTCCACATAAACAAGTTAAGATCCATCATAGATCTAAACATTTTCATGATGTGAAGGATTGAAAGAAGGATTTCCAACTTTCTTTCAAACTCTTTTACACTCAATGCTTTCAAACCGATAGAAACGGAGCTTGCACCGGCTAACTAATCATTCAAATAGTTAAAAGGTTCAAGACTCGGATTCTATGAACAAGGTTCACCGATTTCGGGTTAAACTCTAAAACCGACATTCTGAACCGTTCACCGGCCGGACTTGGGTGATTCCTGTTCGAGCCAAGGAAAACAAGTAGGAATGGAGGTTATCGTAGTTCAACACGTTGTCAAGTTACCTTGAAAGTATGACAAATAAACAAACAGCCAAGTGTTAGACGAAAGGCCGACCAGGTCAGAAATGCTGGCCGAACGGCTAGGCTGTTCGAACAGCCCAGCCGATCGGACAAACCAGCCGATCGACCGGGCCAGCCGATCGGCTAGCACATGGCGTCCCACCCTTCCAAACTTTTGAAGTATAGTATTGACGAAGTAATGTTCGATCGAATGGGACACTCGATTGGTAAACATTACAGTTCGGATCATGAGATACTATGCTTCAACACTTAATCGTTTTCACAACTCGTTCGTAGTAGGGAATGTCAGCCGATTGAACAGACTGTTCGATCGAGTGACATTCAGTGGAGGACCACTCCTGAAGTTCCTAGCCGATCGAGTAAGCTAGCCGATCGAGTGAGCTAGCCGATCGAGCGAACCGCTCGATCGACCGACTTGAAAGGTAGGAACACTTCAGTGTTCTCAAATGCTGCAACGAAAACTTCAAAAGTTCAAATCCTCAAACACAAACACTCCAGAGGAAGAGACAATCCACTCGAATGGTCCAGCCGATCGAGCCAACCGGCCGATCGAACAGGACTGTCCAAACAGATATACCAGCCGATCGAACGGGCCGTCCGATCGAACCTGCCGTTCGATCGACCAGCCCATTCGATCCATCCATACTTGTTTACTTTTCCGCGTTACTTATCGTTATGCTATCGAACTATTCAAGCTAATCTTACTCTCAGCGCTCCCTTCAATCCACAATCAATCACTGTGAGTATACTCGATCCCTTTTTGCTTTTAACACTTTTGGGTGTTACATACGTTACTTATCAAATCACAATCAAACACAAACTATTTGAACGCTGACCATTTGCATGTGCTACTTGACTAAATGAATGCTGTTTATTATGTTTACACGTGGAATGTTATCTACATGCCTTAGCAACATAGTACTATAGTTTGGACTCAGCACCCGTTCACACGGGGGTTGTTAAGGACAAATACTTGCATGGATTACGGTGGTAATCATGTATTGCGAACCGTCTTGGACGGTCAACCCGCAGTCGTTGGTATCGATGGTCCCATGTCGATAATTAACATGCATCGTTTTCCTCTGCGTACGTGCCTGGTTATATGCGTAAACTATTCGAACTCTATATGCTATTACAAAACTTGTGTGCTCACCTTTACATTTTATGTATTGACAATATTCTAACGTATGTGACTGGTAATTAGGATGCTTATCTGCTAGGGAAGCGAGGCTAGAATAAAGCTCTAGAGGCCAACGAATAGATGTAGGTCGTGGTCTACCTAGGGGTCTCTAGAAGCAAATAAACAATTGCCATGGAGCCGTTGGAGTTGTCCAATCCGGGGTCTATGGCATTAGCTGTCTGTAGATCTTGTCCGGATAAGTCTTAATGACTTCAAGCAATACTTTTATTCAATTGGTTTGTAATATTTAAATCTGAGTTGTCGGAACGGAATTTATTTGCCTAGTTGCTTCTAAGATAACTTGTTTATTTATTTGGGATACGGTATGGGACGTATCATTAAACTGAATTTGTAATAATAATTGTTGTGGAAACTTCTGGACAATCTGTTTCGCTCAGTGCCGCGCCCCGATGATTCCGCCATCGGTTGGGGTGTGACATGACGGCTGTGGTGACGGCGGTTTTCTGATCAGAAACCCGGCGCCTTCAGAATCACTACTATGATTCACCTGAGCGGCACGGTTGCTGGTTTAGAACCCTGAACAGTGACTGCGGACCTGAACAGAGGAAACTGGCGTGAAAAGACCGGCTGAAACAGATGCAAATCGGTACCCTAGTTCAGATTTCTGCACCTTCAGGTATCTCCTTCTTCTACACCTTCGTTTCTGTTCGAATCTGATCGATTTCTGTTCGATCTGTTCGGTTTATGTTCGTTTTAACAAGAGCCTGAGCTCTGATACCAATTGTTAGGATCAGAGTACACACACGAACACAGAACTCACACGCACACACACTTTTCTGTTGAAGAACACAAAGATTTTATAGTGGTTCGGTCGATTCTGACCTACATCCACTCTCGGTAACTAGGAGTATTTGTATTAGTTAAGCTTGGTACAATTTACAGATACATAACAATCTCAAATATATAAGATTGAAGAAAGAAGAAAGTGAAGAAAACAAGATCCGTAAATAATGGGTCACAGACCCATGTCCTCTTATCCTCTTATCCTTTTGATAAGAAAGGATTTTCTAATCTCTACTTTATCAAGTGGTCTTCACATTCAACAGAACTATGACAAGATAGTGGTAAGCTATCACCTTTTATAAGGGAAAATATGGAAGAGTGATCATACTTGTTAGTTTAGGTGTTTGTTGTACAATTTGTTACATATTTAGGACTCAAGTGGTGTTGAAAGTTGAAGGGCCAAAGTGAAATATTGATATAATTAGTTTTTATTAAATATAGGTACATCAAGCCGCGATCTGATAGTCATTTCGTTCCTTCACAGAGAACTATTTATTCTAAGTCACAAGATTAGAATTCACTATCTTTCTTTGATTACAGGATCAAGATTAATTTATATCTATATAATATAGTATTTCTATTTAGATTTATAACTATCAGATCGCGGCTTGATGTACCAAAAATTTTCATTTCGTTGCATCCAAGATTTTTGTTCCGGCAATCGTATGAAGAATGGATGCAGGATAAATACTCTCATTTCCAGTCTCCTATTTATTGAATATTGTTATTGTATTAAGTATTGAAGAATTATATTGTAATTGATTTAAGAAAGGTTTAATTGTCTTGGAAAGCAAGTTTTATTTGTCTCTTTTCTTTGTAAGTTCGTTTGATTGAATAGAAATGTCAAATTAAGATTGCTGTTCCAGTTCCAGTTAGGGTTTCAGTCGAATTCGATCGAAGAAGATCCGAATCACGCTCTGTAGGATTTGAACCTACGACATCGGGTTTTGGAGACCCGCGTTCTACCGAACTGAACTAAGAGCGTTTTCTTATCATAAAAGGAAAAGGATTCGTCCCAATACATCTTGTATCATAAGAATGAAAGATTCTATATGATATGTCCAATGTGAGTTGATCTCAAAAAATCCCTCGTTACTGCTCAAAGGAGCAGTAATAGGTAGGGATGACAGGATTTGAACCCGTGACACTTTGTACCCAAAACAAATGTGCTACCAAGCTGCGCTACATCCCTTCCATCGGTCTACAGTGTCATTGTAGAGAATTCCTGTCTTGTTTTCCACATCGTTATCTCCTCAATATCTCGTGTTCTTGTTTGTTGATACGATTGTTTGAACCATTCGGACCAACAAGTGGTGAAAACCACAAAGTAATTTACCATGGGATCAAACATATTTTTTCTTGTGTTCTTTCGCTCGGTCAGTGACGCAGTAAAAATAAACAATGCTGTAAGATCCCTATGAAAAAGAAAAAGGTTGTTCATGCAATGGTGTTTTGTTTGATCAGGAGCGTCTTTGGGTTCATTAACAGAACTTTCGGTCAAATGGAGTTTTTGTTGACCATTAAAAAAAATCATCTAAAGATTCAGAAGTTTATTAATTTTTTAATGCAATTATCGTTCAAATGCCAAAGTAACAAATTACAAACGAAACGATGAATAAAGTGACATTATTCGGTCACAAATCACTTAAATTCATACCCATCGGGTTAACAAAGTTCAGCCGAGGTGATGATCCCTATAATTGTTTGATGTTTTGTTGGATTTCGAACCCTCGGCGACTCTAAGGCGACACTGCTAAAGTAGTGTTAAATTCGACGTTTACAAAAATTAAAGTTGGAATAACATAACATGTTAATGAGTTATACCAAGAATATGATTATCAAAGAATGAGATTTGATCTTAGACATTTATCCAGAAACCAACCAACACAAAACAAACAATTAGTTTGATGACATGACACCCCACCCCTCTCCTACTCCAAACTACTACAAAGTCAAGGCTGCGGTCAACAGATCTTTGGCCGGTGGGTAAAGCGCCACCGCGCCTCGCGACACATTCGAATACTTCCGGTAAATCACCCTTCTCTTTTCGTCCGTCACCGCCATCGAATGACACACCACCATCCTCTTCGCACACTCCATCACTTCCCGCTCCGTGAACCCCGTGTGCACTTCTAGAGTCTCATGCCACACCTCACTCTTGGTCAACGCCGCACTGTTCAACGTGGCACGTGCCGCATACACCGCAGCCGCCGCCACCATTGACGGACAAAACCGTATAACAACCTCGTAATTCATCATCCCCAATTCAGCATAGAAATACACCATATTCTCCATCTGTAAAAACATATTACAAAAAAATCAGAAACAATTTATAACAAATTTTATAAACCAAACATAACAAAAGAACACTCACATTGGTATCCAGTGGAGTGGCTGCAGCTTTGATGAACCTAACAAGGAACACATAGGGCGTAGGAACAGTTAAGTTCCACTCCAACCGACCCAGAATCCGCTTCTCCATCACCAAAACATGTCGATGCTCATAAGCCCGATCCGAGATTTGAACCAGATCATTGACTTCTGGAGCCCATATTTCTTCATATTTTGAAGCAATTAGCATTGCACTCATTCCTACACATTGTAGTTCTCTTCTAGCCACAGTTTCAGCCGCCAAGAACCGGTCCACAATGTTAATTGTTAGGTACAATGTTTCGTTTGTGAGCTCAAATTTATTGTGCACCTCGATCAGCCAATCGACTAGGATAGCCCTCATCTTGTCGTTGATTTCGGGTTGTGAGTGTATATAGTCATGGACTCTACTCTCATTCTGCAACAAACCCGTTATAACTTTTTAGTCGGGGTCATCATAAGATTCTTTTTCTACTGTTTTTTTAAATAAAGTAATCGCGGATAATCGATGTGTTACCTCTACGAGTTTGTAAAATTTGTAAATATCTTCAACATACTCGACTTCCGCTAGCTCATTACCGACATCTTCAGCGTCGATATCAATAATGTTTTTCGGTTTAGGCTTGTAGTTCAAACCACACGCCGCTTTGCTCCGGGCAGTAAGTGTGGAAGTGAGCGAAGATTGTGGTTTCTTGTTTCGTTTAGACTGCGATGATTCGGGCTTCTGTCTTTCTTCTGTGTCGGGGCTGATTTCGATCACGGTAACATTATCTGGCACCGGTTGTGCTTTCGGCTTGACCGGAAGTTTCTTCTTGGGAACCACTCGGTTGTTATCGACATTCATCGTCAAGGGTTTCTGTAATCCGGAATCAAATAACATTAGATAAGATTGAATTCGAATTTATTTCTATAAAATTATTTTGAAATTTTTAATTGACCTTTTTCTTTTCGGCTGCATCTTTTTGTGCATTGGCTAGTAATTGTGCACAAAAACTTCTGGTAACGGGTCGGGTTATTGCCGGAAGTTGCTTGCCGTCAAGTGGCCGGATAGTAACCATGTTGCCGATATCACCCAATGCACGGCGGCTCTTGTTCTGTCCGGCGGCCGGAACCGCCGCCTTTTGTTTCATAACCCCAACTACTTGATCACCTTCATCAAACAAAAAAAATTAGGGTTTCATAAATAATAAAAACCCATAAATATATTGGTTTGAGGCGGCATAAAGAACCAGATTACATGAGATTTAAACGTAAGAAACATAGATTGATACCTCTGTTTTGTTCTTGAAGAAGATGACGAGAACCCATCTTGATTGATTATGTTTTACTCTCTCTCTCTCTCTCTAACTTTCTCTCTCTAAGAGACACGGAATGGATCGGAAGCGATGAATGTGAAAAGATATGGTGACCCCTTTTTGAAGACGATTGGATTCATACGCTGCCCCCAACGGTCATATAGCCGTTAGGCTGTTCAAAAATATTCTGTAATGAATGAATTTTCTTATTATAACGAATGTTACAGATAAGCCCCTGTTGTTTTATGTTGACTATAAAGTTTAAGATTTAGTTATATTCTGTCTTACTCTTTTCACATTTTCCATGTTTAGTCCCCATACTTTACAACTATTTTAGTACTTTGTCATCTATGTAGGGATAGCAATAGGTCAGGTTTGGGACGGGTTTAAGTAATCCCAAACTCAAACCTGGTTAGATAAGCTTGTCCCAAATCCGTCCCAAAACTCATCTGGTATCTAGCGGGTAAATACCCATCGGGTATACCCGCTGGTTTCGGGTAATCCCGTTAATTTAAAAAGATTACTCGTTAGGTATACTCATCTCAAAACCCATTGGGTATCTATCGGGTAACTACTAACCCGTTGGGTAAACCCAAAACCCGACACATTTTTATAATGACATTTTGTATTATCATTATAAAAATATATATCAAATAACTACAATGTATACGAAATAGAATACTTATATGTGTAAAAAAAAATGGATGTACATATGTATACATATTCAATAATATAAAAGAAATTATATCGGGTATACAATCGGGTAAACGGATACATTTTATCGAGTAATTGGGTCGGGTAAACGAGTATATCACTATATCCCAAACCCGTCCCAAACCCGCGAAAAAAATAAAAACAATTCCCAAACCCGTCCCAAACCCGATTAACCAACCACAAACCTGTCCCAAACTCGATTAACCAACCACAAACCCGTTCCAAATATTTCAGGTTTACCCAACGGATTTAGGTTTGATTTCCATCCCTACATCTATGTTATAAAAGTTGCATTGGCCGAAATATTCTTTTGTTGTGTCTTCATTATTTTAACATCTTCAAGCATGGTAAAACAAATTAAGAATTATCCCACAATCCATCTTCCATCTGGCATTGAAGGGTTATTTGATTTTGAAATATGTTTAAATACAACAAAACGTACTTTTTTCTACTTATATATCACAACTAAAATATCTCTTCAACATCTTTAACATAAACCTAACATTGCCTTTTTTACTTTCAATAATCCTCTTAAAAATTTACCAACGTTATTATAAATAAAATATTTTACAAAAATTCTATTTAAATATATGAGTTAGGATTTATTTTGGCTAGTAAGGATAGAAAGCAATAGGATTAGGACATATGGCAAAATTTAAAATAAAGAAAAGGAATATTTTAGTCAATCTTATCATTTCTTCTTCCCCTTTCTACTCAGTAACTTCAAAACCCACCATTTTCAAAACCCCCCAGTTCCTTCTTCTCCCCAGAAAGGGTCCAAGGGGCAGAGCCCTTGACTGGGGTTGAGCTGCATCAGAACATTTAATTTTCTGTAAATTGCCTCTGAAAAACTGCATTCGTAGACAGCCTTTTGATCTCTACTTCCTGGTTCAGACAATTCACAGACAAAACTATTGTTGTCACACCCCAACCAATGGCGGAAACATCGGGATGAGACGAAGTGTGAAGATTGCTAGAGACATCATAACGCTATTTGTGACAATATTTAGAAAATCCAAATTTCATTTCATTTCATAACTTCAAATAGTCAACATTACAAGAAATTCAAATACAACAAGTTTAACATAACAACATGATAACATAACAAAATTTGATACAACATATTAAACCCTAACGTCTACTTGTGTATCTAGGCATCAACGCTACTTCTTTTCTTAGCATCGTCCTCATCAACCTGTAACATGTTTAAAATAATTCAATGCAAAAGCAAAGGCGAGTATACAAGTTTGATACGTACATAGCAAAAGATAAGTTTGAACAATTCCTCATAGCAAGCATGTGATTCAAGATAAACATTTAAACATGGCATGTGTCTAACATATCAAACCAAGAAAACGCAATATGCTCAAGACATAACCTCAAGTTTACGGGCGGGTCGTTAATCCTATAGCGCTACATATGTCAAGGTTTGGCTCGTACGAAGTTAATGATAAGTTCAACACATAAGAATAACCCAAGTTTAAAGTATCAAGCCATCACGTATACAAGCATGTTATAGGAACGTTCATGTGTTTAACAAAGTGTTTATGTGTAAGTTTTCAATAGGTAAACATGTTACACCCCAAAAGTGGTAAAAGTAAAAAGGGGGAAATACGAGTATACTCACAAAGTTTGCATATGTTTTCCGATTATCCAATTGTTGACGAGTAGAGATTTAGAGTCCGAATGTATAAGGGTTAAAGTTCAAGTATGTTTAGAGTCGAGATTCGGTGTTTAAAACAACATAAAAATAAGATATGAGAATAACATGGAAAATAATCATTTAGTACATATGATGCTTGTTCTTGACACTAGGAAACTCGAAGGAGTTTAGATGTTTTCATGGAACAAGGTTCCATTAGAATCGTGACAAGTTATCATAGTCTAGGATGATGTAATCTAGTACCCCGACATATGAACACTAGTTCATCATCAAAGATTCGATTATTCGAATAATATATTTAGGTTATATAATATATGTCCAATAGTTCAAGCATGAGGTAGAAGATTAAAATCTTCATTTTGGTACCTCTAAATGTCATAGAAGTCATGTAGGAGGTAGGAAGATCAAGTCTTCCATTTAGGCACCTCTATGTGTTCACCACTACACTTGATGTAAAAAAAAAACAACCAAGGAGGGTCATGAACATACAATAAAGAATAAGAAATATACACACTAACTAAGAGAAATCATCAAATCATGTGAGGATTGTATGTTTGGACAACCCAAGTTGTTCCATAATCACTCATGTATCAAAGACAAAGTTTGACATGACTTGTGGGTTAAAAACCCTAAACAAAACACCAAGTTTATGAGGTTTAATCCTCTGATTTTAAATGTCTCAACCTTGTTTTTAAGCTTAACCAACCATGGGATAAGTTGTAAGCATTAGGACATAGGTATGAGATGTGTTGGACACAAGTTGCATAGGTTTAAACAAGTTTTTGATGAACATAAAAACAAACAGAAAGTTTATGGACTATTTCGGGGCATTTCCAGGTCTGATTTCTCCAAGGAGAAGTCTAGGAATCGAACCCCATGATTATACAAGCAAGTAGGAAAAAGAATCGAGTGAATCGGATAAGAATTGAGTGAGTTATGCCCATTTTCGTGAAGGGGTGTCAATCTACTCGAACCCTTGCTTTCAGCTACGGTTTGGTGGATGTTTTGTGAGTTTTTAGGGTTGCAAAAGTGGTAGGGAGGCTGGTTATAAGTGGTATTTATAGGGGGAAGGATTAGGGTTTCAATGGGTTGGGCTTTGGAAGTGTTTAGAAGGGGTTACACCTTGAAACTAGCCCACAAAACCCAACTATATGGGGCTGAATTTTGCTGAATTGGGCTGCCATATTTCTTTATTTTTTTATTTTTTTAAAACATTATAATGAGTAATTTTGTTAATTAAGTTGTGTAATAATATGCAACAATGTTTCCCCTAACTTGTAACAAGGTGAAATATGAAATAAAACATGATTTAACTAGGTAAAAAGTGTAATGTACAAGTTTTATTTACGAAGCAAGTTCCGTATTTTACAACGATTACGATGAAAGAATGGTTATAAGAACACAAGATTTCCAAAGATAGAATTTCACGTAAGCTTTCTAAATGTAGGATGTTTGAAAACGCAGGGCGTTACAGTCTCCCCTCCTTTAGGAAATTTCGTCCCGAAATTTATTCAAGAGGAAGGCTTGAAAGAGTTTTTGGCATAAAGGTGATCATTAAGAATTGAAACTCGGGAAGTTTGAAAGTTTTGAAAAGTACCAAATTTTGGAGAACATCAAGGTAGATTTGCAAGGGGAAGTTTTTAAGGATAGTATAAAAAAATCATACTTTCGTAAAACCTGTTTATTGAGAGGGACGAAAAGGTTTGTTACTTTAAATAAAGCAATAGAGAGATACTAAGTATAGTTACACAAGAATCAAGAATAGGGAGGCTATTTTATAGGTAACGAGGTAAGTTAGGACTCAAATGTTTAAACAAGCTGGATTGCGAACGAGTTTTGTATAAAATAATACGAGTATAGAATGAACGAATGACTCTTAAAGAGTACAAGTATGTGAATAGCATAAGTGTTGGATAGATGAACGTAGTGTGTTAAGGATGAAGTCTCGTCATGAATAATCGGATATAATGCGTTTGTGAGTTGCGTGAAGTTGTATTAGGTCCAAAAGGTCTGCAACACACTGAATTTCTCATGGCACGTTTTACGAAAGTTTGGTAACATGGTGAAAACACTTATATATAGGAAGTACCAGCGGCGTATCCACCATGTTTTAACCACATTACGTCCGTTTCGTTACTCGGGGTCATGTTACGTTCCGTGTCTTACCATACACAGTAGTACATTCTATGGTTCTCATACGCCTATCACTATAATCCCGTGTGCACCCGCGATTATACTGATTGTCGCATGATCCACATAGCTTGTACTAGTTATGTATGAATCAAGGTATACATGAATTTGAAAATAAGAATGTGTACATAGAAGAATGTCGTATGTAAGCATGTTTATGTTTAAGCATGTATGGGACCCACGTAAGCGAATCCCTCGGATTACGCTCGCGTATAGGTACGAATGTACGAATCATGAGTAAGGATGAAAGTATGAGCATAAGTTTAAGTATGAATACGCATGTATGTATGAGCATAAACATAAAACGTGTAAGTAGTATGTGTACAAGCAGAAGCGTAAAACGTATAAGTAGTATGTGTATGAGTACAAGCATAAAACGTATGAACATAGGTGTAGGTATGAAAAATAAATATTGCGTATATGGTGTACGTTGAGACATTGCGGAGAAAAAAAAAAGGTTAAGTATGTAGATACGAACGATATAAATGATGTTATCGCGAGATATCGACTAAAATGTGTATGATGATGTGCATGTATAGTTGTTTAAACAAAACGTTGAGTTTGTCGAATCAAAATTAGATTGAGCTTGGTTTGAAAGGTAGAATATAGTTTGTATATGTAAAGGAACATAAAGTACTCATTGGTCATGCTTAACGTATTTTGTAATGATTGAAATGCTACCTTTGTTTAAAAAAAAAGAGTTCACGTATGTTGAAAATTGTCGGTCCCCATAAAGTCTTCTAGCCCACGTGTTTTGAAATTTGGATGACGAGTTAAGCGTTGTAGAGAAGGTTTTTTTTTTTTTTTTTTTTTTTTTTTAAATGACGGGTTTGTTTCATTTGCATCAAAACATGAAAATTTTGGACTTTGAAAGTTCTTGTGAAAACGCCGACCCTTAGAAAAGAAATTTAGTAAAAGAACTTAGTGATTGTTTAAAAATAATTTTAACAAAGGATTTATTGATGTTGGAAAGAGTATTTGGTAAACGGTCATATAACATCTATGAGGTCTTATAAGTAATTGAGAAAGGTTAGTTTGATTTCGATTAAGAGTGGAAGTCTCTAGTATGATGATATAATGTGAACGTGTTTCAGTTAATAAATCAGATGTGAAGTTCATGGGCAAGAGATTCATTAGACCGATTAAATTAATAGGTAGCATTTCGTAAGGTTTGGAAATTCGTGTAGTAAAACGGTAAAGACATGATTAAGAATCTCGTGTATATGATTTGAGTGAAAATGGATGGTAGAATAAGAAGTACGTTTGATAAACAATGTATTTTGAAATCGGTATAAGTAGCTATTTTGAATAATGATAAATGATTTAGGTATAAAACATGATCGGGTTTGCATAATAAAATATTTTGAAAGAGAAGTTTTGGGTAACGGTCACCTAAGTAAGGGAATCACCCCTAACTCGTTGGTGAGGTCGTTTTAAGGGAAGAGGGGTGGGGTCAATCGTCAAGGTAAGGAAGTCACTCCAATCTCGATGATACCTCTCCACTAGTTGTTACAAGGAATATGAATTTAAATTATATGAAAATCATGCATATATAAATGTATCGAAAAGGTTCGATATGTTGTGCGTGTGAAAAGAGAAATCAAAGGTAAACTCGAGGTTGAAAGATTGCATCGTATAAAATGAGCAATAGAAACACATGTTTGACCAAAGTTTGGAGTGTTCCAAACGGAACTTTGACTAACCAAGGTGGTCGAAAAGTCTTTTGAATTTGAGGAGCATGCTTTGGCCTAATAGGTAAAATACTCTCGCCGACAAGTCGGTTAACGGTATTTACCCTTCCGGTTACTACATGTCCCAAATCAATCGAAATTTCGAGACTTGGCGGGATTTATGAAAAAAATCAAGGAGTGGAACTAGTCGACAAGGTGCGGGTTTCACCCCTATCTTGACGATTTCGTATCCTAAGTGTGGTTGGTACTCGTCGGGTCAAAATTTAAATTTCGACATGTTGACGAGGGTCCACTAGAATTTGAAATTTGAGATTTGCCATTTAGATGTGGATTTCACTCCTAGCTTAATCGCGATATCTCGTGTAAAAAAAAAGAATAGATAGATTGAGAGTCGTTCACCAAATTGTGGGTTTCACGCCTATTTTGGTGAATTCGTCTCATTTGTACAATATGAGTGTTGTCGAATTTAGAATAATCGAGTAAAATGCATGAGGGAAGTGTATGTCGAAGGAGATACACAAACAAGTATAAACACATAAGAAAGCATATCAAGGATGATACTTCAATAATGAAATAAAACAAGTATTAACACATAGAGAAATATGTCAAGAATAACACATAAAGAATCGAACAACGAAACAAGTGTTAACACATAATAAAACAAGCATTAATGCGTAAGAATAACATGTCGAATATTACACATGAGTAACATACATGTTTAAAAGAGCATAAATAAGTAACAAATAAAGTATCATGTAGTAGTCCAAGCAAAACATACGAATAAGGTTCTAAAACTATAGACTAGGCTAAAGCATTCCTACTTTTCCTAATTCCCTATAGTTATGGCTCTGATACCAATCTGTCACACCCCAACCAATGGCGGAAACATCGGGATGAGACGAAGTGTGAAGATTGCTAGAGACATCATAACGCTATTTGTGACAATATTTAGAAAATCCAAATTTCATTTCATTTCATAACTTCAAATAGTCAACATTACAAGAAATTCAAATACAACAAGTTTAACATAACAACATGATAACATAACAAAATTTGATACAACATATTAAACCCTAACGTCTACTTGTGTATCTAGGCATCAACGCTACTTCTTTTCTTAGCATCGTCCTCATCAACCTGTAACATGTTTAAAATAATTCAATGCAAAAGCAAAGGCGAGTATACAAGTTTGATACGTACATAGCAAAAGATAAGTTTGAACAATTCCTCATAGCAAGCATGTGATTCAAGATAAACATTTAAACATGGCATGTGTCTAACATATCAAACCAAGAAAACGCAATATGCTCAAGACATAACCTCAAGTTTACGGGCGGGTCGTTAATCCTATAGCGCTACATATGTCAAGGTTTGGCTCGTACGAAGTTAATGATAAGTTCAACACATAAGAATAACCCAAGTTTAAAGTATCAAGCCATCACGTATACAAGCATGTTATAGGAACGTTCATGTGTTTAACAAAGTGTTTATGTGTAAGTTTTCAATAGGTAAACATGTTACACCCCAAAAGTGGTAAAAGTAAAAAGGGGGAAATACGAGTATACTCACAAAGTTTGCATATGTTTTCCGATTATCCAATTGTTGACGAGTAGAGATTTAGAGTCCGAATGTATAAGGGTTAAAGTTCAAGTATGTTTAGAGTCGAGATTCGGTGTTTAAAACAACATAAAAATAAGATATGAGAATAACATGGAAAATAATCATTTAGTACATATGATGCTTGTTCTTGACACTAGGAAACTCGAAGGAGTTTAGATGTTTTCATGGAACAAGGTTCCATTAGAATCGTGACAAGTTATCATAGTCTAGGATGATGTAATCTAGTACCCCGACATATGAACACTAGTTCATCATCAAAGATTCGATTATTCGAATAATATATTTAGGTTATATAATATATGTCCAATAGTTCAAGCATGAGGTAGAAGATTAAAATCTTCATTTTGGTACCTCTAAATGTCATAGAAGTCATGTAGGAGGTAGGAAGATCAAGTCTTCCATTTAGGCACCTCTATGTGTTCACCACTACACTTGATGTAAAAAAAAAAAAAACAACCAAGGAGGGTCATGAACATACAATAAAGAATAAGAAATATACACACTAACTAAGAGAAATCATCAAATCATGTGAGGATTGTATGTTTGGACAACCCAAGTTGTTCCATAATCACTCATGTATCAAAGACAAAGTTTGACATGACTTGTGGGTTAAAAACCCTAAACAAAACACCAAGTTTATGAGGTTTAATCCTCTGATTTTAAATGTCTCAACCTTGTTTTTAAGCTTAACCAACCATGGGATAAGTTGTAAGCATTAGGACATAGGTATGAGATGTGTTGGACACAAGTTGCATAGGTTTAAACAAGTTTTTGATGAACATAAAAACAAACAGAAAGTTTATGGACTATTTCGGGGCATTTCCAGGTCTGATTTCTCCAAGGAGAAGTCTAGGAATCGAACCCCATGATTATACAAGCAAGTAGGAAAAAGAATCGAGTGAATCGGATAAGAATTGAGTGAGTTATGCCCATTTTCGTGAAGGGGTGTCAATCTACTCGAACCCTTGCTTTCAGCTACGGTTTGGTGGATGTTTTGTGAGTTTTTAGGGTTGCAAAAGTGGTAGGGAGGCTGGTTATAAGTGGTATTTATAGGGGGAAGGATTAGGGTTTCAATGGGTTGGGCTTTGGAAGTGTTTAGAAGGGGTTACACCTTGAAACTAGCCCACAAAACCCAACTATATGGGGCTGAATTTTGCTGAATTGGGCTGCCATATTTCTTTATTTTTTTATTTTTTTAAAACATTATAATGAGTAATTTTGTTAATTAAGTTGTGTAATAATATGCAACAATGTTTCCCCTAACTTGTAACAAGGTGAAATATGAAATAAAACATGATTTAACTAGGTAAAAAGTGTAATGTACAAGTTTTATTTACGAAGCAAGTTCCGTATTTTACAACGATTACGATGAAAGAATGGTTATAAGAACACAAGATTTCCAAAGATAGAATTTCACGTAAGCTTTCTAAATGTAGGATGTTTGAAAACGCAGGGCGTTACACCATCCGTTTGAGGATGGTACGCGGTGCTAAGAAACAATTTGGTTCCCATTTGTTTTTGGAAATCGCGCCAAAAATTTGAAGTGAACCGGGTATCCCTATCGGACACGATGGATATCGGCACTCCGTGGCGTGCTATTATCTCATTAGTGTACACTTCTGACATCTTCTCTGACGTATAAGTTTCTCGGATAGGGATGAAATGGGCACTTTTGGTTAGTCTATCCACAACTACCCAAATGGCATCGAAACCACGGCTAGTTCTGGGCAGCTTGGTTAGCAGGTCCATTGTAATTTGTTCCCACTTCCAAACCGGAATATCTAATGGTTGCAACTTGCCGTAGGTTTTTGATGCTCCGCTTTGACTTGTAAGCAAGTCAAACATTTCTCCACGTATTTAGCCACATCCCTTTTCATCCCCGGCCACCAATAGTTTTGCTTCAAGTCCCTATACATCTTAGTTGCCCCGGGATGATCGAATAGCGAGACTTATGTGCCTCGTCAAGCAAAAGACTCTTAACACCACATGTGTTTGGGACCCAAATCCGATCATTTCGGCATTTCATCCCATTACTTCCTTCCGTAAGGTCTTTTACCATCCCTTTTATGCGTTCTTTCTTCCAATTTTCTTCCTTAACGCTTCGGTTTGGGCTTCTCGGATTCGGTCGAGCAGACCTGAAGTTACTACTAACTGCATAGATCGTATTCGTATTGGAACGCATTCGTCCTTTCGGCTAAGGGCATCCGCCACCACATTAGCCTTTCCGGGGTGGTAGTGGATCTCGCAGTCGTAGTCCTTCACCACTTCTAACCAGCGTCTCTGCCTCATATTTAACTCTTTTTGATCGAAAAAGTACTTCAAACTTTTATGGTCAGTGAAAATAGTACTTTTCACACCATACAAGTAATGCCTCCAGATTTTCAAGGCAAAGACCACGGCTGCCAACTCGAGATCA